>NC_045435.1:34053970-34196125 GCF_002776525.5 Piliocolobus tephrosceles | reverse complement strand
CTTGTGTCTCTGCCAGGCTTTGGTATCAGGATGATGTTGGCCTCATAAAATGAGTTAGGGAGGATTCCTTCTTTTTCTATTGATTGGAATAGTTTCAGAAGGAATGCTACCAGCTCCTCCTTGTACCTCTGGTAGAATTCAGCTGTGAATCCATCTGGTCCTGGACTTTTTTTGGTTGGTAGGCTATTAATTATTGCCTCAATTTCAGAGCCTCTTATTGGTCTATTTAGGGATTCAACTTCTTCCTGGTTTAGTCTTGGGAGAGTGTATGTGTCCAGGAATTTATCCATTTCTTCTAGGTTTTCTAGTTTATTTGCGTAGAGGTGTTTATACTATTCCCTGATGGTAGTTTGTATTTTGGTGGGGTCGGTGGTGATATCCCCTTTATCATTTTTTATTGTGTCTATTTGATTCTTCTCTCTTTCTTCTTTATTAGTCTTGCTAGCAGTCTATCAATTCTGTTGATCTTTTCAAAAAACCAACTCCTGGATTCATTGATATTTTGAAGGGTTTTTGTGTCTCTATCTCCTTCAGTTCTGCTCTGATCTTCCCTATTTCTTGCCTTCTGCTAACTTTTGAATGTGTTTGCTCTTGCTTCTCTAGTTCTTTTAATTGTGATGTTATGATCCCTTCCTTACACCTTACACAAAAATTAATTTGAGATGGATTCGAGACTTAAATGTTAGACCTAAAACCATAAAAACCCTAGAAGAAAACCTAGGCAATACCATTCAGGACATCAGCATGGGCAAGGACTTCATGGCTAAAACACCAAAAGCAATGGCAACAAATGCCAAAATTGACAGAGTGAACAGAGTGAACAGGAAACCTGCAGAATTGGAGAACATTTTTGCAATCTACTCATCTGACAAAGGGCTAATATCTAGAATCTACAAAGAACGCAAACAAACTTACAAGAAAAAAACAAACAATCACATCAAAAACTGGGCAAAGAATATGAATACACACTTCTCAAAAGAAGACATTTATGCAGCCAACAGACACATGAAAAAATGCTCATCATCACTAGCCACCAGAGAAATGCAAATCAAAACCACAAAGAGATACCATCTCACGCCAGTTAGAATGGTGATCATTGAAAAGTCAGGAAACAACAGGTGCTGGAGAGGATGTGGAGAAATAGGAACACTTTTACACCGTTGAAGGGACTGTAAACTAGTTCAACCATTGTGGAAGAGAGTGTGGCGATTCCTCAGGGATCTAGAACTAGAAATAACATTTGACCTAGCCATCCCATTACTGGGTATATACCCAAAGGATTATAAATCATGCTGCTATAAAGACACATGCACACATATGTTTATTGAGGCACTATTCAGAATAGCAAAGACTTGGAACCAACCCAAATGTTCATAAATGATAGACTGGATTAAGAAAATGTGGCACATATATATCATGGAATACTATGCAGCCCTAAAAAAGGATGAGTTCATGTCCTTTGTAGGGACGTGGATGCAGCTGGAAACCATCATTCTCAGCAAACTGTTGCAAACAGAAAACCAAACACTGCATGTTCTCACTCATAGGTGGGACTCAAACAATGAGAACACTTGGACCCAGGAAGGGGAACATCACATACCGGGGCCTGTCATGGGGTGGCGGGAGGGAGGAGGGATAGCATTAGGAGATATACCTAATGTAAATGACGAGTTAATGGATGCAGCACACCAACATGACACATGTATACATATGTAACAAACCTGAATATTGTGCACATGTACCCTAGAACTTAAAGTATAATTTAAAAAATGGTTAAAGAAAAGATAAAGACAAGCTATCGACTAAGAGAAAATACATTACAAAACATATTATCTGACAAAGGTCTTGAATATAGAACATAAAATATCTTCCACTCAACAAGAAGATGGTACCATTAAAAATGAACATACAATTTGAGGAGACATTTCACAAAAGAAGATAAATGAATGTGCCATGAGCACATGAAAATACATTCAATTAGGCTTTATGGAAATGGAAATCTAAACCACAATGGGATATTAATATATAACCATTAGGCTAAAGTTAAAAGAACTAACAAAACCAAGTGTTGACAATGAGGTAGAACAACTGGAACTTTTATATCTTGCTGGTGGGAAAAGAAATGGTAGTGTCAATGTGAAAACAGCATGGCAGTATCTTAGGAAGGTTAAATAAACATTTATCATCTGATACAATAGTCCCACTGCTAGATAATTTTCTCAAGAGAAACAGAAGCACTGGTTCATACAAACATGTCTATTTAAATCTTCATACCAGAGTTACTTATAGCACTGAATTAGAAATACTGAAGAGTGGGAGAATATACTTGTAATACATGTATCTCACTAATGACTTATATGACTTATATTCGGAATATGTTTTTTAAAAACCTATGAGACAATAACAAAAAAAAAGAACCGAATAAAAATGGCCAAAAGACTTAAACATCACAAAAGTAAATATTTGTGACCATAAACCACTTGAAAATCTGCTCAACCTAATTAGTCCACAGGTGTAGTGCAAACTGAAATCACAATGGGATACCATTCCATACTCAGTGAAATAGCTAAAAACAAGCAAACAAATAATAAGAAATAACAAAACAAAACTGACAGCAAATTTTGGCAAATAAGGAATTGATAATCTCTTACATTGCTTGTGGGAAGGTAAAAATGTCACAACAATTTTTGAAAGCATTCCTATAAAATACGCAGCAATTCTACTCCACTCTGAGTAAGGAAAAGGAAATGAAAACACACGTTCACAAAAGCTGTGTATATAATATGCTTATAGTGTCTTTCTTCATAATAGCTCCAAAATGGAAACAACTCAAATGTTAATTAATAAAATAAGGAATACACTGAGTAATATTTATGTAAAATGATACTAAAAAAAGAAGCAAAACTTCAGTTATATGCAAAAACATAGATGGATCTGAAATATATATTGAGATAAAAGTCAGAAACAAAAGAATACATTATGAAAAGTTGAAGAATAGGCAAAACCACCCTTCTATAGTAGAATTTGGAAACATATGCCTGTAACAGAATATTATATATTAGAATAGCATATCCCTATGGGGACTGAAAGAAAGGGTAGTAGCGAATCTCTTGGTGGTAATGCAAATATTCTGTTTTTAATTGTGGTAGCTTTGTATAAATTTATCAAAACATTAAAATGGTGCTCTTAAATCTGGATATATATATATATATATATATATATATGTAAATTCTATAAATATTTTTAAAAACAGTGACGATAATGATAATCTTTTAAATAATAGCAATCAGCATTTATTGTATCTTCTCGGTGTTTCTCATTGTGCTTTAAAATGTTGGATAATATAATTCTTTTTTTTTTTTTTTTTTTTTTTTTTGAGACAGTTTTGTCTTGTCACCGAGGCTGGAGCACAATGGCTCAATCTTGGCTCACTGCAACCTCCGCCTCCCAGGTTCAAGCAATTCTCTCGCTTCAGCCTCCCTGGTAGCTGGGATCACAGACACGCACCACCGCGTCAAGCTAATTTTTGTTTTTAGTAGAGAGGGAGTTTCACCATGGTGGACAAGCTGGTTTCAAACCCCTGACCTCAGGTGATCCGCCTGCCTTGGCTTCCCAAACTGCTGGGATTACAGGCGTGAGCCACCATGCCTGGCATTGGGTAATAAAATTCTAACCTTAATATAATATAATATAATATAATATAATATAATATAATATAATATACTATCTGAGGTTTATATTATGATTATTTACTATTATTACTATTTTACAGATAAACTGAGGATCAAAGAGATCAAATGATTTTTCCAAAGCTATACAAATAGTAAATTATGAAATCACAAATTGGACCCAGATGATCATCTGTCTCTGGACTCTGTCACCCAGGCTGGAGTGCAGTGACATGATCTTGGCTCACTGCAACACACCCAGCTAATTTTTGTATTTTTAGTAGAGACAGGTTTTTCACCATGTTGGCCAGGCTGGTCTCAAACTCCTGGCCTAGGCTTCCCAAAGTGCTGGGATTACAGGCTTGAGCCACCATGCCTCGCCCTCTAATGCCGGTGCATAGAAAAAGAATTCAAATAATAAAATTGAAAGTCTCATCTCCTTATCCATTCTACTTACTAACTATTATATACACAGATTTTTCAGCTTTTTTTGAACAAAAATTCTCCCTTTTTCTTTTGTGACTGGCTTCATTTATTTTTCAACTTATTTTTACTTTTCCCTAGCTACATTGAGGTGTAATTGACAAATAAAATCATATATATTTACAGCATACAATGTGATGTTTTGATACAGGTACACATTGTGAAATGATTAAATCAAGTTAATTAACCTACCCATCACTTCACATACTTGTTATTTTTTGTGGTAAGAACATTTAACATTTACTCTCAACAGTTTTCAAAAATACAATATCTTATAATTAACTATAGTCACTAGGCTGTACAACAGATCTTCAGAATGTATTCATTCTGTCTCATGAATCTTTGTATCATCTGTCCAACAACCCCTCCTTTATCACCCCCCACCTCCTGGCAACCACCATTCTACTCTCTGCTTCTGTGGTTTGACTTTTTGTGATTCTTCATGTGAGAGAATATGGTATTTGTCTATGCCTGACTTGTTTTACTTAGCATAATGTCCTCCGTCATCCACGTTGTTACAAATGATAGGATTTCTTTCTTTTTAAAGGCTGAAGTGCACTCCATCTTATACACACACAGGCTTGTGCACACACACACATATTTATATACACATATGCCACATTTTCTTTATCCATTGATCCATTGATAGGTACATACATCGATACTACATCTTGATTATTGTAAATAACCCTGCCATGAATACAGGGGTGTAGATATTGCTTCAAGATACTAATTTCATTTCCTTTGGATATACACTCATAAGTGGAATTGCTGATCGTAAGTAGTTCTATTTTTATTGTTTTCAGGATCCTCCATACTAGTTTTCATAATGGCTACCAATATACATTTCCACCAACAGTATACAAGCATTCTCTTTTCTCTATATTCTCTCTAATACTAGGTACTTTTGTATTTTTATTAAAAGCCATTTTAACCAGTGTAAAGTGATATTTCATTGTGGTTTTGATTTGCATTTACCTGGTTATTAGTGATGTTGAGCATTTTTTCAGATATCTTTTGGCCATTTGTAGGTCCTCTTTTGAAAAATGTCTATTCTTGTCCTTTGTGCATATTATAAGTTCATTATTTGTTTTCTTGCAATTGAGCTATTTGAGGTACTTATATATTTTGGATATTAACCCCTTATTGGCTACATGGTTTCCAAACATTTTCTTCCATTCTGTAGGTTGTCTCTTCATTCTGTTTATTGTTTCCTTTGCTGTGCAGGAGCTTATTAGTTTAATGAAATCCCATTTGCCTGTTGGTGCTTCTGATGCTTGTGTTTTTGGAGTCATAACCAGAATGTATTGCCCAAATCAATGTCAATCTTTGCCCTATATTTTCTTCTGGTAATTTTACACTTTTTAATTTTATACTTAAGTTTTTAATATATTTGAAGTTGATTTTTATATATGGTTTGGAAAAAGAGTATCATTTCATTATTATACTTATGTATATCCAATCATCTAACACCATTTATTGAAGAGATTGTCTTTTCCTGAGGTATGTTCTTGGCATCACCATAAATCAATTGACCATTAACGTATGAATTTTTTTGCTTGGCGTTCTATTCTGCACCATTGGTCTCTATGTCTGTTTTTATGCCAGCATCATGCTGTTATGATTACTATAACTTTGTAACATCCTTTGATCTCAGGTAGTGTAATGTCTTTAGCTTTATTCTTTTGCTCAATATTGCTTTGGCTACTTAGGGTTTTTGTGGCTGTATACGTATTTTAAGATTGTGTTTTCTGATACTGTGAAAAATGTCACTGACACTTTTATAAGAATTGCCTTGAATCCATAGGTCAATTTAGGTGGTACGGACATTGTAACAATAATAATACTTCCAATTCATGAACTTGGGGTATCTTTTCATTTGTATGTCTTCTCCAATTGATTGCATCACTATTTTGTAGTTTTCAGTACATAGATCTTTCACCTCTTTTTTGTCGTACTAATTCCTAAATATGAGTTTCTTATTTTGCTATTATAAATGAGATTTTTAAATTTTATTTTTCATATACTTCCTTGTTAGTATAAAAAGCTACAGATTTTTGTATGCTTGCTATTTTGTATCCTGCAAATTTACTGAATGCTTTCAGTTCTAACAGTTTTCTGATGAAGTCTTTAGGATTGTCTTCATATAAGATTTGTCAATTATAAACAGAGACAACTGTACTTCCTTTCCAATTTAAATGGTGTTATTCATTTTTGTTACCTAATTGTTCTAGGTAAGCTTTCCGGTAGCATATTACATAAAGGTGGTGAGAGTAAAATCAGGCAAAGACATCACAAAGATGTCTTTTCCCAAATCTTAGAGTAATAGTTTTCAGTTTTTCACTATTGAGTATGATGCTAGCTGTGAGTTTGTCATATATGGTCTTTATTATGTTGAAATGCATTTCTTCTCTGTGTAGCATGTTAAGAATTTTTATCTTGAAAAGATAATGAATTTTGTAAAATGCTAGCTCAGCATCTATTGGGATGATTATATGATATTTATCTTTCATTCTGTTAAAATAATGAATCATGTATTAATTTGTTTGTGAGCTATCATCCTTCCATCCCAAGGATAAATCCCAGTTGATCATAGTGAAGGATTCTTGTAATATGCTATTGAATTCAGTTTGTTAGTATTTTGTTGAAAATATTACATCCGTGTTCATCAAGGATATTGGTTTGCAGTTTTTTTTTTTTTTTTCATTGTAGTGTCTTTGCGTCGTCAAAGTGATTTTTTTCATAAAAAGAGTTTGGAAGTGTTCTCCTTCATTCAAACTATTTTGGAATAGTTTTAAAAGTATTAATATTAATTCTTCTTTAAGTATTTCATGGAATTCACCTATGAATTAATTAAGTCCTGGACTTTTCTTTGTTAAAGATTTTGATTACTGATTCAATCTCTTTATGTGTTATTGGTCTTTTCAAGCTTTCTATTTCATTTTGATTCATTTTTTGCAGGTTGTATGTCTCCAATAATCTATACACTTTCTTCTAGGTTGTCCAATTTGTTACATGTGATTGTTCATGGTGATTGTTCTAATATATATATATATATATATATTCAAGTTATAATGAGATTTATTTATCATTAAATTTTTATTTTTATTTTTCATTTTTGTGCATATATCTTATAATATTTTTATGTATGTGTTACTTGTAATTTCTCCCCCTTCCTGATTTTGAGTCTTCTCTTTTATTCTTAGTCTAGTTAAGGGATTCTCATTTTTAAAAATCTTTTCAAAACACAAAATTTTAGTTTTATTAGTCTTTTTGTCATTTTCCTGCTATCTATTTTTATTTATTTTTTCTTCTTCTAATTTGGGCTTAAGTTTTTCTTTTCCTAGTCCTTTGAGTTGTAAAGTTAGGTTGTTTATTTGATAACTGTTTCTTTCTTATTTTAGGGACTTATAGCTATAAAATTTTCTCTTAGAACTGCTTTTGCTACATCACATAAGTTTTGGTATACTGTGTTTCCATTTTAATTTGTCTAAAGTTATTTTCTAATTTTTCCTTTTATTTCTTCTTTGTCCCATTGTTTGTTCAGAACTGTGTTGTTTAACTTCCACATAGATGTACATTTTCCAATTTTCCTCCTGTTAGTAATTTCTAGTTTCATACCACTGTGGCCAGAAAAGATACTTGATATAATTTCAATCTTAAATTTGTTAAAACTTGTTTCGTGTTCTAACATAAGATCTATCCTGGAGAATGTTGCATATGCACTTGAAGAGAATGTGTATTTTGCTGTCATTGGTTGGAATGTTTGGAGTGCTCTATATGTCTGTTAGACTTAATTGGTTGATAGTGTTGTTTGACTCTCCTGTTTCCTTATTGAATTTCTGTTGCATCACCTACCCATTGTTGAAATGAATAGTGAAGTCCCCTACTATTATTGTATTACTGTCTAATTCTCTCTTAATTTCTGTTAATATTTGCTTTATATAATAAGGTTCTCTGTGTTGTGTATGTATATTTACAATTGTTATATCCTCTTGATAAATTGACATCCTTATCATTATATAATTACATTCTTCGTGTCTTGTAGCAGTTCTTGACTTAAAGTCTCTTTTGTCTTAAATAAGTATAACCATCCCTGCTGTCTCTTGGTTAACATTTGCATGAAATATTTTTTCTATCCCTTCACTTTTTGCCTATGTGTGTCCTTAAAGCTAAACTGAATCTCTTATTGGAAGTATATGGTTGCATCTCGTTTTATCCATTCAGCCACAATGTCTTTTGACTAGAGAATTTAGTTCATTTACATTTAAAGTAATTATTAATAGGAAAGGACTTACTGCTGCCATTTTGTTAATTGTTTTGAGTAATGTTCAGTTACTTTGTTCCATTCTTCCTCTCTTGCTTTCTTCCTTAGTGATTGATTAACTTTTACAGGGGTATGCCTTCATTCCTTTATCTTTTTTGTGTGGTTTTTATATTTGTGGTTACCATTAACCTTAAGTAAAATATCTTACAGTAATAACAGTCTATTTTAAGTTGATATGAAATTAAACCACATACAAAAAAACTCTGCCCTTTAATTTATCCTCTCCTCCTATTTTATGTTATTAATATTACAATGTGCATCTTTTATATATCATATATTCATTAACTTATTGTAACTTAGTACTTTTGATACTTTTGTCTTTTAACTTTTATACTAAAAGTGATTTATACACCACCATTATAGTATTAGAGAATTCCAAATTTGCTAGAGTGTACCTCTATAGTAAGTCTTAAATTTTATGTCTGTTTTGTATTGTTAGTGTCCTTTCATTTCAATGTAAATAACTCATTGTATTTCTTTTAAGGTAGGCCTAGTTGTGATAAACTCTCACAGGTCCTTTTTGTCTGAAAAAGTCCTTATTTCTCCTTCATTGCTAAAGGATAGCCTTGCTGAATATAGTATTCTTGTATAGCAGGTTTCTTTTTTCCAGCACTGTAAATATATCTTTCCACTGCCTGTTGACCTGAAAGGCTTCTCCTGAGAAATCCACTGAAGGTCTCATAGAGTTTCTGTCATATGTGATGAATCACTTTTCTGGTGCTGCTATTTTTGACTGTTGAGAATTTGAGTATAAATGTATTTGAGTGAAGCTTTCTTTATACTTAACCTATTTGGGATTATTTTGGCTTCATCAATCTGGATGTTTAATTCTCTCTCCAGAATTATAAAGTTTTGTCATTATTTCTTTAAATAAGCTTTCTACCCATCTTTTTTCTCTGCTTCTACTGAAATTTCCATAATTCACAGATTGTTTCATTTGCTGGTCATCCATAAATCCCATAGGCTTTTTATTTTTTTTTTTTTTACTATTTTTTATTCTTTTTCACTTTTTGTTCTTCTGACTAGATAATTAAAATGTCAAATCTTCAGGTTTATTAATTATCTGCTTGGTAGAATCCATTGTTGAAGCTTTCTATAGGCACTTTCAGTTCAGTTAACTGTGTTTGTTCTTTAGTTCCAGAATTTGTTCAATGCTTTTTTTTTTTTTTTTTAACTATCTCTTTGTGTCTGTCTCTTTGTTGAACTTCTCATTTTGTTCACATATTAGTTTCCTAATTGTATATGGTCTGTGTTCTGTGTTCTATGTCTATGTCTCTGTAGCTCACTGAATATCAAGATATTTATTTTGAGTTCATCAGATAGTTCATAAATCTCCATTTTTGGTATCAGTTACTGGTTTATTTTGTTCTTTTGATGTTATTATGCTTCCCTAATTATTCATAATCCTTGTGACCATTTATTGGTGTCTGTGCATTTGAAGTAGCAGGTATCTATTCCAGCATTTACAGAATGGTCTATGCAGCAAAGCTCTTCACCAGTCAGCTCATCAAGAGATTGTCTGTGGCCTGTCTGGTAGGGTTTGCAGGCAGGCTTGTTGCTGAAGTCCTTGGGAAGGCTGACCTTGTGCCTATATAAACAGGTGGGAAGGCCTGCCTCCAGCGCCCATAGGGGCCAGATCTGTTTCCTGGGTCACTGGGTTTGGGCCTAGAGCCTCTGTCTTCACTGCCATAGTCCTAGGCCTTTAGTCTGCTGGGGCAGACCTGGAGCCTGTGTGTCAGTGGGAGATAACTTAAAGCCTGGGTCCACAGAAAGCCAAACTGGTGCTTAAGCAGAACTTGAGCCTGAGTCTGTGGGGGTTGGTCTAGTGCTAAGGTGGGCCTGAGCCATGGCTCAATTGATGTGTGGGGCGTAGAGGGCAATCTGGAAGCTGGGGCATGTATGGTACCTAGGGCTGCAGGGGGAAATCTGGAACTGGGATTTGTGGGTACCACTCCTATGCTAGTGAAGACCTGAAGGCTGTGTTCACAGTAGACTGCCAGGACTTCAGGGCTATAGAAGGGGGCCTGGCTGTGGGGCAGGCCTGAAGCATGGGACTGTCAGGGCTCAACCTGTAGCCTATAACTGAAGAGAACAACATGAAAGCTGGATCTGTAGAGTCCAACCTCATGCTAGAGTGGACTTTGAGGCTAGGCACATGGGTGGTGACTTTGTGACAGGGGCTATGATGTCTTGACTACAGGCTGGGTTAATAGCTCCTGGCTCTCATAGGGATTTCTTAGCTCTTGTGAGGGTATTTTTGAGCATGAAGACTTCAAATTGATTTTTCGATAAGGGTACAAATACTTGGAAATTTTGTTTGTCATTAGCTTCTGAAAAAATTTCCTATACATGCACAGATTTGTATTATACCTCATTATATCATGTTATATTCTATAAACTATTACAGGCCACATATAATTTCATACAAAGCAATAATTCTACCAATTTTAAGAATAGTCTGCTCTCATTTCTCTATCTTTTAGAAGAATTTATAGTTCTTTTTCCATCTTTTAGATTTAATTTAGTATCAATCTTTTTCAAGTTCTGGGGAAAAATAACAAAAAATATTTCCATTAATGTTTCAAATGAGCCCGCATAGAATTTCTAGATAAATTCAAGAAGGATAGGTAGTTTTAGTTTTAAAGTATTGAGTTTTTCCAGTTTTTCTCTTCGCAAAATACATTGTATTTTTACATTTGTTTAAATATTCCTTTATGTCATTCAGTAATTTATTTATTGTTTATTATTACAAATATCATGTAAGATTATTCCTAGTTGTATATTTTGGTTATGATCCCTTTATGTAGTCTTTTTTTACATTATATTTTGCAACAAAAGGCATTAGAATTTGTACATTAATTTTTTGACAACGCCAACTTAATGAAGTCATATTTTTCCTATAGATATTTCCTCAGTGACTTCTCTTCATTTTTTCAGTCAAAACATCATGTTAATAGCAAATAATAAATAAAAATATCCCTACTTACTTATATTTAATCTCCAGAATAAGGTATAGGCTAGTACTTTCAAAGTATTGTTAAATAGAAGTATTGAGGGTAGGTTTGTGTGGTTGTCCTAACTTCAAAGGGAATCCTACTTTTCTACAATTGGACAGAATGGTGGCTGGCTACAATTTAATCACATTTATTATGTCAAGGAACTACCTATTTTAGCATTATTCTGTTACATGCCCTTGCATAAACTACTTATATAGTCCTAATGTTTTTAAAAATTTTGTCTAACTCATATTGGAATCACTTAAACAAATCTTTTAAAATCCTTGCTCTATAAACACCACATGGCTAAGTTAGTTGATATTTTTATATACTGCATAGTTCTTTGTACAAAGATTTAACCAAAGAATTCTGCATACCTATTCTTTAGCAATATTGAACTTTGTTTTTCCCTTTCAATGTGTTGCTTTTTTCACATTTGGGAGATTGCTGATATATTGGATTCACAAAATATACTTGAAGGCTTATCTTTTCTGTCTGTGAAGATGTTTCTCCTAGTGTATTACACATGGACCATCAGTATTACAACTGCTTGAAGGTATTTCATTTTATTATTTGTTGTTAGTTATGGTGGTTTTTGTTTATCCATTTTGTTCATTTTTCTTTCAACAAACTAGTCCTTGGAATTTCTTTTTCTTTTTAAAAATATTTTTGACAGTTTTACTGCCTTATATTTTTTATTTGTCAATATCTGCATTTGTTGTGTTTCCCTTATTTTGTAGAAGTTGAAGGGGAACAGCTTTAGGAAAACTGTGAATATGAGTATTAGCCTCCAGATACAAAGTTTAGCAACTAAAAAGGAAACCCTATACCTTGCTATTCCACTTTGAAAAATATCCTAAGCTCTGATTAGTCTGAGAGTCACTTGTCATAACTGGTCCTGTCAGTGTCATCAGAGGGGTTTTGTGCTCTGGATGACCTAGCTCTGTAACTTTTCTCTACTGAGCACTGAGGGTGCCATGATGGAGAATCTCCACTAGAATATTTTGCAAAGTATATTTCAAAACTTTGAGTGTTATTTTAGTCAGAAGAAGAAATAATTGTACACTTCATTTGGTAAGTTTATCAAAATATTACTTGTGATTTGAGATTTTTAACCAGAAAGCAGTATAGACTTTTAACCTGAAGATCCAGTTGTTATTTGATTTCAGGATATTTCATTTCTTATCTACCTCCATGTTTGCTTCAGTCTCTTAATCTCTTTCTCTCTGGTCTTCCTTGCAAATATTTATCCAATTTTTATCCCAAGAATTTCAGCCTTGTATTCATTTATGCACATTCTGCTTCCAGACAATGCAATAAGCATTCTCTTTATTCTCAAAGTTTCATCAAAGTGCTTAGTTAAATAAAAAAAGGGTGAATGCTTTAGATATTACCATAATAATGCTGTGTAAAAAACAATCTCAAAACTTAGTTGCAGAAAAATAGATAAATACATTAGCATTTTATACTCCTGCATCTGAAGTTTAGTTGATCCTGGTTGTGCTTGGCTGGGCTTGATTGGACTTTGCACCAAACTACAAGTTGGGTTTATATCATCTCCATGTATCTTTATGCCTTCTTAAAACCCAAGGCTACCAGTCATAGCCTTCACAGGTGAAAGGCAAGAGCATAAGAATGAAAGCTCAAGTGCAAAAAAAATTTATATTTTTTCTGGTTTCACATTCATTAACATTTTATGGCCAACGTCAGTCATAAGATTAAACCCAAAGCAAGAGTTGGGTAATACAGTGCTTCCACCATGACAGGAATGTGGATGTATACCATTACTGCAGGAGAGTTAACAATTAAGAGTAATGATTCAGTTTTTTGCACTTTTTTGTAGGTCAGAATTACCAATGTGAAAAATGTACTCATTTTTATCCAAACACCCCTAAAAGTCCCATTCCATCATGGCAGCAGACTCAAGGTCTAGGATCAGAGGACCTACAATATGTCTACATGTAGTTTTTTGTGATCCAGATATCTATGAACTGATTCAAAGTCCACCAGAATACAAAGTATAATGATAGAACAGGGTAGAACATAATAAACATTCCCATTCAGAAAGAGTAAAAACAGAATGCACACATCAGTAAAAATAGTCTATAGAAATTTTATATTCCTGATAGACAAATATTGCCAAGTTCCCCTATTTTGGGGACAGGCAATGTGTTTTGCTTGTTTGTTTGTTTGTTCGTTTTTTGATTAGGCTGTGTGTCTGATTTCTGGGAATAGTTCCCTTGTGCATTGCTCTCCACAGCTCCTTTCTGTCACCTAAGCCTTTTTCTTTTCTAAAAATCTCATGTTGTGAAAATACTTTGGAGAATGTGCTTTACTTCAGAGAAGAAAAGTCTAAGTCTGCTTTCTGACTGAAGAGAGTAGCAAGTTCAAAGATCTTTCTACATCTTTAATACTTTCAGTTGCCTTTAGTCTAGACTAGAGAGATTTGGCTAGTCCAACTCTCTCACAAATTGTAAATTTTCTATATATTTAATTATATTAATGTCATATTCCAAAAGCTACAACCACAATTACTTCTGAAACATGTCTCTCATTTTAATTGAAATTATAGTTTCCCTGAGTATATCAGATGTCTAGGGGACCACATCTTTCAACCTCCTAGGAGTTCTTCCTTTTTTTCTGGCTGAAAAGATCTATAAGATGTTCATCTAATCCTTTCAGATGTCTTAAAAATGGTATTAGAACCACATGCCTATTTTGTCATACTCTAGGACCATATCTTTTTGGAAGTACCAAATAATAATTTTTCTCCTAAGGCTATATGTTAATAACTGTGTATTTAATAAGGTGAAAATCAGTTTAACTTGATAATTTTACACATTCTAACATTTCTGGGTTCTTCATAGTTTCAATTCTACTCTGACTCTGGCCAGTTCTTTCCTGTCTTATAGTACTTTCCTATCTTATCGAATCAAATGCAGCTTGAAGAAACCACCTTGGGATTACAGCAGTTGACCTCAAAATCTCCTCAATCAATATGACAAGTTCATTAGATATATTTTCTGTCCTGTCTGTTATCATGGATGACAGTTTTACCAAATATTTAGTCACTGCATAGCACAGATTGACATTTTCCCCACTTTTTATGACTTTACTCACCATTTTTCTAACCTCCTATTATAGTTCCCTTGCCACCTGCTTCCCAGTTTCAAAATTACTACCATCAATTTTAGTTTTTTGTTTTCTTTGTTGACAACTGTGACAATGATATTGCATAACTAACCATCCCAAACCTCAGTTGCTTACAACAATAGCATACTTTCTCATCCATGCATTGTGGATTATCTGAAACTCATTTTATCTGGATTAAATTTGGCCTCAAGTTTTAGATTAGATGCATGTCTGCACAATGTTACTTTTTTTCTCTATAGAATAACAGTTATTTTAGCCATAATTTTCTTATGGGTAAGGCAAGAATTCAAGAAGGCAAACTCAGATATGTAAATACCTTTCAAGCTCTTACATCTTGGACACTTTCAGTTGTCTTTAGTCCAGACTAGAGAGATTTGGCTAATTCAAATATGCTAACATCTTACTGTCAAAATAAATCAACTGGCCAAGCTTAAAGCAAAGAGGCTATATCTTAACTAATTAATTCTGTATTTCAAAGATTGTACTCTACTTGCCATGAAGCCATAACAATTATATATATATATATATAATATATATATATTATATATATATAATATATATATCTGTATTAGAGGGACATAAAAACTTTAGAGCTTTATTCAATCTATACAGACAGATTTTGATTTTGTTGTTAAGAGGAACTCGGCAGACAACCTCTAAAACTCTAATATTTTCCTTCTGATGTATATTTATCAGAGCTGGTTTATATTAAACATTTTTGAAAGTAGAGGCCAGTAATAGGGACACTTTTAAATATTTGTTTTCAAGCCATACAAACTTTTATATTTTAATTATGACTTATCATTGTGACTTATTATATCACTATGACTCTAGTTTTTCTGTTTCTAATGAGAGTTAATGAAAACTAGTTAAAAATAAATTTTTGGAGTTCCAAGATCTCAAAGGATGATAACAATAGCTTAAATAAAAATGTATGCACATTCTCCAAAAAAATTCCAAATAAATTAAAAAGAAGCAAATAAACCACACATGACTCATGTCTATGGCATATTTAGGACATAGAAAACACTACAAATATTAAGTTACATTTAAGTAGGAAAAAAACACCCAAATTCCACAGATAAGTTCATGGTTGTGAAATAAAAGAGGTAGAAATAAGACATAGAAACAAAGGAAAAAGAGTAGTGAAACACAGACAAAATTACTCCCAGAAAGAGAAAGTCTTATACTTAGTATAAACATATTTGAGAAAGGTTTGTTACCAGCAGTTCAGAGCACTCAATATTGCAGAATTCAAAGCAATTCTGAGGGGAAGACTCAAGGTGGAAGGCTCAGGAAGGCACTGCTTCTGGTGAAAACGAAGAAACTTGAAAAAGGTAGCCATTACTTTGAGACTTGCCACTAAAAACGGAAAAGAAAATAATAGGCAGATATTAAAGACTATTATTAAGAAACTCAAGAAAAGGAAGCATATATATCAAGTTTTGTATAGGTAGCCAAGATCTCTTTTAATATCAAGGGTATATAAAACTAGCTTTCCTCTGTACACTCAAACAAGTAAGCAAAAAATTAAATTAAAAGCAAGAAAACAGAACTGCTCCATCCTAAAAGACTGTATTTCACTATAGCAATAGAAAAGAACATTCTCAGACTACACAATTTAGTAAGCTATCTAAAATTCTTCAGCCATGTCTGCATACCAGTGCTTAATCATCCCAGAGGATAAAATATTACAAAATCAACAAGTGGTCATCCATGTCCCTACAAAGCAATATAGTAAGAAACAGAATATAAGAATCAAAATTTTGAGCTTATAAAAAATGCCCCAGTCATGAAGCAGAAAGAACCTACAATATAACATCCTAACCTGAGTTAAATAGTATTAAACAAGCATTTGTAGATATGTTAAAACAAATTGGAATTGTAAAAACAGATTTTTAAAAAAATCAGAAAGTTTTGAAAGAGAAATTGACCATCAGGAATGAAATTGAAGAAAAAGGTTTTTTGAAAAAGTTAACAATAGAACAGAATTTTTAAAAAACTGTTTTTCAGAAGCATTTTTTTAATATCAAAAAGCTACATTTACTTATTTTAAGGGCCCAATATTTCTAGGGAAAACTATCAGAAAGAAATTCAAAACATATAATAATACAATGTTTAGAAATTAATATTAAAGCAAAACAAAAGTAAACAAAATCTCGGGATTGTAGAGAGAAAGACCAAATCATATACTAAAAGAAGAAAATTAATATTGCCATCAGGTTTTATAAGAAGTATATACAAAACAAAACAGCAGGACATAGCATTTTTTTCAGAAATTTTAAGAAAGTGTAAACTAAATGATGTTTTATAAGGCCAAGCTATCATAAAATATTAAAGAGATAAATCAGATATAACTTGCAAGAACCAGGCGATACTACATTCAAAAGCCCTTTTAGAGGAATCTACTAGTATATAAGTTCTAAGCTAACCAAATCATTTCTGGGGAGACTTTAGCAAAAGAACTAACCATGATCATTGCAATGGTGTGATATGATTGATGTGTTTGATTTTAATTTTGTTCTATAATTTTATGTATATTCACTATATAAATGGCATATGTAGAATATTTCTCCAAATGTTTTTAAAGCAAAAGGGTGACAAGAAAAATATTGCATGAATAGTGTATGTTCTGTCAATACAGAGGTAATACAACTGAAAAGTAGAAGATAAAAAAGTAAAATGAATATATTGATTATGCCATATTAATATTTAGAAATAAAATTAAAATAATTAAAGGTAAAAGCCAAATAGTTAAGTGATAAATAAGAAACAATAGGCATTACAAAAGATATAAATATCAAGCTAAATATGAGAACAAAAGTAAAACTTTTCTTTAATGCCAAAAGGAGTAAAAGTAAAATAAGACCACGTAAAGAAAGCAACATTGCAAATATAAAACATTATGCAAAATAAATATAAGTTAGTATAACATAATTGAAATAAAAAATACCAGTTATAACACAGAAATTTAAATGAGTGCACATCACACAAATCATGTCAAAACGATTTTTAAATTTTCTCGGCTGGGCACAGTGGCTCACGCCCGTAATCTCAGCATTTTAGGAGGCCGAGGTGGGTGGATCACAAGGTCAGAAGTTGGAGAACAGACTGGCAACATAGTAAAACCCCATCTCTACTAAAAATGCAAAAAAAAAAAAAAAAAAATAGTGGGGTGTGATGGTGGGTGCCTGTAATCCCAGCTACTTGGGAGGCTGAGGCGAGGAGAATCATGTGAACTTGGGAGGCAGAGGTTGCAGTAAGCCAAGATGGTACCACTGCACTCCTGCCCAGGAGACAATGTGAGACTCCATTTCAGAAAAACAAAACAAAACAAAAATAATTATCAGAAATAAAATACAACTCTTATAAACTCTGGATAAAAACAGTAATAGAACAATAGTTGAAAGCACCCTTGAGCTGGCAAAAGCAGATAAAAGCCAGAGGAAGTCAACATTTGAAGAATAAAATACTAGGTGAGTGTCCCATTTTATGATTTTTTTTTTTTTTTTTTTTTTTTTTTTGCCTGGAGGCAGAGCATAGTAATATGCATGCTGCATTGGTTTGTGCAAACTTGACTAGAAACCTGAAGTGTTACTGGCATGAAAAATCAGAGACTAGGTTCTGGGTTATCACCACAGCTAGAAAGTAAAGTAGAAATTCTGATAAGCAGCGAGTTTCACTTGGGAAGATTCAAAGCTGATTTACTAACTCTGTCTAAATCTCTGCCTGACTCCTAAACTATGAATGCACAATGCATGTTCCAAAAAGCTATCCAAAGCTAAAATAACTGAATGAAAGTTGTCACTGGGTCTTATCACAGTAGGAAGACAGCTTAGAGTTAGAATTTAGCCAAATTAACTGCTAAAGCAAAGAAATAAAAATGATCATTGTTAGGAAGATTATAAGGCTGGGCACTGTGGCTCACGCCTGTAATCCCAGCACTTTGGGATGCCGTGGCAGTTGGATCACCTGAGCTCAGGTGTTCAAGACCAGCCTGGCCAACATGGTGAAACCTTGCCTCTACAAAAATACAAAATTTAACCAGGCATGATGGTGGGTGCCTGTAATCCCAGCTACTTGAGAGACTGAGGTGGGAGAAGCGCTTGAACCCGGGAGGGGCAGTTTACAGTGAGCCAAGATGGCACCATTGCACTCTAGCCTGGGTGACAAGGAGACTCCATCTCAAAAAAAGAAAAAAAAAGAAAAAAAGAATTCATAGTTTCTGTAATACATCAATCACAGTATCCAATAAATATAACATTAAACATTACTAGATATTTGAAGAAACAGAAAGTATGATTTATACTTAAGAGAAAAGAAAACCAATATAAACTAAAAGTCAGAGATGACTAAGATATTAAACTTAGAAGACAGGAATTTGAAAATGGTCATATGACTATGCTCAATGAGGCAATGAAAAGGTGTGCTCAAAATTATGAACAAGTAGAGAATCTCAGCATAGGAATAAAAATGGTAAGAAACAAGCATACTCTAAATTCTGGAACTGAAAAATACAAACAAAATAAAATTCACTGGTTTGGCTTAATGCTACAGTGAATATAACAGAAGACAGAATCAAGGAATTTGAAACAGATTAACAAAAATGATCTCATCTGAAAAACAGAGAGATACTAATTGCAAAATAACATAACGAGAACTTCAGTGACCTGTGGTTGAATATCAAAAAGTTTACCATATATATAATTGGAGCCTTGGAAGGAAAAGTGAAACAGGGAGAATGTGGCAGAAAAATATTTTCAACAATAATGTCTGAAATTTCTCCCCCAAAATGTGTTAAAATACATAAATTTAAAGAAACAAGTAATACTTAACGTAAATGATGAGTTAATGGGTACAGCAAACTATCATGGCACGTGTATACCTATGTAACAAACCTGCACCTTGGGCACATGTACCCTAGAACTTAAAGTATAAAAAAAAAAGAGGCAAGAAGTTCAGACTACTCCAGTAAGATAAATACAAAGAAAAACCCCTAGGTGTATGATTAGCAAACTATTGAAAAGCTAAAGAAAAAAAAAGTCTTCAATGTAGCTACAGGAAAACAAAACAAAACAAGAAAACCAAGCATTAATGCATGGGAACATTGATGTCAATGTTGGCTAACATTTTATCAAAAAGAGTGGAGGCCAGCACATGGTGAGGATATATCTTTAAAGTGCTGAAAGAAAATAAATCAGTCAATTTGGGTTTTCATATCAAGTGAAATTATCCCAGAGGTAACATAAAGGCATTTTTGGAAAACCAAAACAAACCTAAGAGACTTAATTACCAACTGACTGGTAACCTGCAGGAAGTAAAAACAATCCTGAGACACAGAGATTAAATAGATGGGTTTCACTGGAGAATCGTGAAAGGTAAAGAAAGAAAAAAACAAAACAAACAAACAAAAACTTCCTACCAAAATTAGCACCAAAGTCAGGTGGTTCCACAGGGGCATTCTATAAAATGATTAATATTTATTTGCTCAATTGCTACATAAGATGTTCACAGCTTTAAAAGTGAATGAAAATTTCCAAATTACTTCTTATGAGACAGGTATATCATTAAATTATGAATGGTGGTAGCAGAAAACAAAACAAACAAGTATTACTTGTAAATACAGATGTAAAAATTCTAAATAAAACATCAGCAAATGGAACTGAATAGACCTACAGGAAAGTAATACATCATGACCAAGTGAAGTTTGGAAATCTATTCATTTATTTCTTTATATTGATACTGCCAGGGAGAAAATACTAGTTTCCAAGGATTCCTTTGACAAAATTTGATACATAATTCTTCTAATAATATTGAAAGAAATAAGTACTATATACATACACACACACACATATCCACATAATAGAAGCCTTCATACTCAGGTCAGGAACAAAGCAAAGATGTCTACTTAACTACTACTGTTTAACATTGTATAGGAATATCGGTCAATTTGAAAAGAAGAAGTAAAATGTATCTATTTCAAATGATATCACTATTTTTTGGAAATGTGAGAGAAGAAATTATAAAACCAATGCACATAATAATATCCTATAACATAATAGAATATAGAAATGAACATCAAAAACCCAATAGCCTTCAACTGTACACAAAAAATCGTAACTGCAGAAAAATAATTTAAAAAAAATATTTAAATAGCTACAAAATATGGAAAATTTAGAAAAACAAAACAAGAAATATGTGAAACCTCTAAGTGTAAAACTTTAAAACTCTCATAAAAAGCATAAAAAATAATTTTGGACCAAACGACAAACGGTTTTTGGTTTTGGATTCAGTATCATATGCATGACAAATTTCTTTAAGTTAATATCTAAATTGAGTGCAATTTCAATAAAAATTCATATAATTTTATTTTTGGCTATACAAGTTAATTCTACAGTTATCATAGAAAAATAAACATGCCAGAAGATCTGAAATCCTGAAGAAGAGTAACAAAGTGCATATACTTATTAGATATGTAAACATACTACAAAGCTTCTGTAATCAAAACAGTTGTTTATTGGCATATGATTGAACAGAAAGAGCAGTAGAACAGACTAGAAAGTTCAGAGAAGAACCCAAGTATGTACAGAAATTTAGTGTAGTGTAAAGGTGACACCTCAATCATTGTAGATAGTGCAGACTTATTGTAAATATGATAGGTCAACTGTATTGCCATCTGGGAAAAATAATATTGAATTTGTATACCATAGGTTACGCAAAAATGAACTCTCAAAGGATCAGAAATCTAATTGTGCAAAACAAAAGCACACACAGATGGAAGAAAACATGAATTAATTCCCATGTAATCTGGATAGGCAAAGGGACCAAATCTTTCTACTAGTGTCTCAGTATCCTGATGTAATAAAAGAAAATACTGGTAAATTCAATAGCATAAAAAGAACAGCCTTATGTTTTATAAAACAAAATTATAAATAAAATGTTTTGTTTTATAAAACAAAATTATAAATAAAATGTTTTGTTTTATAAAACAAAATTATAAATAAAATGTTTTGTTTTATAAAACAAAATTATAAATAAAATTAAAACATAAATTACAAACTAGGAGGAAAATTTGTGTAACATTTGTTCTAAGAGCTAACTATAGATAAATGTAAATAATTTTAAGAAATCAAGAAATATGAATAAAATAAAAGAAGGGGGTAGAAGTTTATATCTGTGAGCATGGAGGTATGTATATATGCTTATTTTTGCTAAAGAAATGCAGGAAGGGTAAAACTAAAAACTGATTACACTTGTTACCTATAGAAGACATACAGAAACACTAGAAAAGGTAAGAAAAGAAAAGAGACTTCACTGAGTATTTCTACTTGCTCTGACTTTATCATTTTCTGATTTGACTTTTGAATGATATTAATATGTTTATATTCAAGAAAAACTCAAGAAAGAGCTGCAAAAAATACAAATACAAGCAAATACCTAATTGGATTCACAATAACTAAAATGCAACTTTTGTATAAAATACTCTGACTATATTCCCATTGGTATATATTCTAAAAACAAAAGGAAATCTTGACCTTTAATTAATAATTTTTTTAATGCTAGTGGTATGAGTGTAATAAGTCTGAAACTGTTTCATGTATCGTCAATGATTGAGTGCCCAAGTACACATATTGATATTGATGCAACCACATTCATTTTCAACTGTGGAAGAAGAAAGTTACAAATGTGCCTTGGGAGGAGAGAAAAAAATACTATAATGTTGAATTTGAAATGGAGTTATAGATACAAGTTAATGATTTTTAAAATAGATATTTCTTAGTTCTGTTCCCTGATGAAGTTAGTAGCAATAGTACATCAGTAACAGTGAGCATTTAGATCACTTAGATCTTGATTCTATAGGAACTATTTTCCTCTGACAGAAGCTAGAGCTCCTTGGAAAATGGCTGCCTCTAGATCTGTGCAAGAGAAACAAGGTAAGCATGGGACATACGGTCACATCAGAGTAAGAAGTTCTCTCAAAAGTTGATAGGAACATATCAAGAAGACATACAATTTTGAAGAGGTTCCCTTTGGCCAAATCTGGGAGAATTTGAGCATTAAAAAGAAATGTGGTTTATATTATGATGGAAATGGTTTATAACAGATTGAGTAATAAACAAATCTATGAACCATAGTAATACTAAGTTTCAAAAGGCAGAGGAGGGAGTGAAATCTCTTTTTCATAGAAAAATGCCAACTAATAAATGTAGGAGCAATGGTCAAAGTAGAAAATCATCATTTTTAATAAACATTGTAGGAATCAATTCAGGCACAAATTATCAATGGATGCTAAAATTGTTGGGTTAAAGATTGTCTGGGAACACAGTCTCAACATATGATCTCATAGATTGGTTATTAATTGTAAAGGGGAAAAGACATCACAGATGAGAAATTTGTTGAATACTACCTTTACCAAATGATCAAATGTAATATTGCTAATAGTAGAACAAATTAACATCATGAACTGCTATAATGCACTGAGAATGATACATAATCATCTCTCTAGTATTCTTATTAAAAATGTTTAACCTTAATGTAATCATGAGGAAAGAAACAAATCAAGTGATTCTGCAATACAAATGGCTTGCCTTCTTAAAAAATATCAGTGTCATGAAAGGAAAGTAAAAAAAGATAAGGAACTATTTTTTATTAAAGTAGACTACAGAACGATGACAATTAAATGCATTGATTGGGTCCTAGAAAAGGGGGGAACAAGAAATCGAACATTATTGGGTAAATTAGGCAAATTAAAATATGGGCAATATATAATAATAAATCAATGTTAATTTTTCAGTATGAACATTCCATTGTAGTTATATAAAAACATTTCTGTTGTTAACAACTACATGTTTAAGTATTTGGAGAGGGAAAATGTTAACAATTGGTGAATGTAAGTGAGGGACATAAAGTTATACACTGGTCCTTTTTGCAAATTTTCTAAAATAAAAATGGTGGAGGAAAAGAACACTACAAAAGTC
Organism: Piliocolobus tephrosceles; assembly: GCF_002776525.5. Taxonomy (NCBI): domain Eukaryota; kingdom Metazoa; phylum Chordata; class Mammalia; order Primates; family Cercopithecidae; genus Piliocolobus; species Piliocolobus tephrosceles. Next base: position 34,172,520 of record NC_045435.1, on the reverse strand, counting down.
ACACAAATTCTTATATTGAATATATTTTGTTTGTTTCAAAAGTCAGGTAAAATATTAACCCTCCTTTGAAATCTAGAGAATTGAATTGATCCTGTAACACTCTGACTCCTCAATGTACTTGAGAAGTAGGATAAAAACAAAAAGTAGATTTGATGTGAACAATCCTAAACAATGCACTGGTGTGTGGAACTAACATTATCCAAGTTGTAAATCCTACATTCGGAATGTAGTTCTGAGATGAAATTTCCCTATTTCCAAAAAATGAATTCTCTTCCTCAGAGAAGAGATACACCAATATATCAAGGACCAAATGGGATCATCATGAATAAACTGTGCTTCTATGGTGCTGGGCAGTGGTGGACTTGGTGGGATAAATGAAGTGACACAAATATCCTGCTTTTTTGTGTGCGTTTGAGTTCTTTTTACTGTGACTGGATTGATAAAATGGAGATGCTCTTCTATTTTAGAGATGCCCTCAGTTTTGGAGGGCTAAGCAAAATACCAGGGCAGAAACTTTAAGCCCAGCCCCTGAAGGCAAGTGGTAAAAGAAAGTGTGGTAGACATTGAAGACTGGCCTAAACAACACCCTGTTAGGGCTGACCATGTGGCAGGCCCCTGGCTAATGAGATGCAGGTGCCAGTGCTGCTTTTTCTTTCTTTTGTAATTCTTTTCTTTCTTTTGCAATTGTCTTGGCTGGATATGATATGATGGGAACAGCCTTAGCAACCATATTGCCAACATGTTCAGAAGACCAAGGAAAGCCATCTCAATCACTGAGTCACGAAATCAACCATGCAATTAACTATTTCTGGAAGAAACGTATTTGTCCTGTTTAAGCCAGCCACTTTATTTAATTCATGATACAATGTCCAGCTTCCCGTAGTGAAACCAGGAATTTGTGGCAAAAACCTAACATAGAGTATGAATAATGTAATTCAGCTTGAATGTCCCCTGTGTGACTTCCCTCAGGAACCTGTGTGGCCAAATATAGTATACTACCAGGAGAGATAAATCATACCTTTAACGAGTGTAAAATAAATCTTGGCCAAGGCAGGACTGATTGAGCTATGTCAAGTTAAAGGAAGAGGCATAGTAGAGACCCTGAGGAGAGAAAAAAAGAGGTAGTGTCGAATTTATCTTGGACCAAAGTTCCCCACATCAATCACCTGGAATCATTAAAGGCCAACATGCATGGTGTGAGACAGAGCGACGGTGAGGACATGGCCTCTTATAAGTAAGGCTGAAGACAAGATGCATAGAACAGTCAGGTTCAGAAGACAGACTGTGTAGTAATAATCCTCAAATTATGCTATTTTCATTTGAGAATTTGAAGCAAGTGGGCTTTCCTAAAACTAGTTAATAAAATATTTAAAAGTTATTATATGATAATTTGAAAAATATAATAAATCTTGATGAGGACACTTGATCCAGAGAGCTAGCCAATATCAAAGTGCTCGCCAAAGCAGTCTGGCATTTGGCTTCTTCACAAAGGCACTCCCATAGACGCAGAAGCATCTGCTCCTCTACTTACTACTTGTGTTCAAATGAAAGCCATTCAATAAAATATTTATAAGTATCATTTCCACTGGTGGCTGGGTGGAAATAAAACAGCAAGAAACCAAATTTCTAATAAATATATGAACAGCTACTTTGCTGACCACTCTTTGACACGAACATCATTCATAATTCCTGATTCTTTTTCAATGTGTGCTTTCTCATCAGAAAATTAAAATAAAAATATTCTACATCTCTACTTCTAAGTGTACAAAATAAATGATTCCTATCAATATGGACAACAGCCATCAATTAGTGCAAGTTTTCCCTATTCGAAAATTAGATTGTTAACTCAATCATCTATTAGTTTATTCATGGACAATGTATTTTATGCTAGATATTGTCATAGGTTCTGTGGATAGAAGAGTAAACTTGACCCTCCAAAAACTTACCTGAAACTAATTCATTCCAAGGTGGATAATAAAGGCAATGTAAAATAATGCTATTTATTTGTAACATGCATAAAGTTAAGGGAGTTGTATCTTGCCTGGAAGCAAGAGGGTCAACAGAGACTCACTTAAGAAAAAGTCATTAAAGCAATTTAGTCATTTAACAGGCTCCTCCAAAAAAAATGTTAACAGACAGACCTCAATTTCAACAAAAATTTTTAAATTCTACATTCCTAGGCTCTCTATGTCAAAATCTTTCATGTCAAAATCTTTCATGCGTATTTCCTTTCATTCTGTGGCCTCTTAAAAAACAAACCCTCCCTTCACCCTCGATAAGCAAGTTCTGAACACCTTTTTCCTCACTCACTGCCTTCTTTATTGCATGGATCATATTAGTTACTCTGGCATCCTTATTTATTGGATGGTGGATTGAATGTTTAGTTACTACACATATTTTTGTACAAACACTGTAAAGCTATGTTTTTATAATACCTCTTTCTCTTTGCAAACCAGCTTTTTTCTTTCTTGTTTGAGTGAGATTTATGTAGGATAATTGCAGAAATCCTTACAAATTCAGCTTTGTATTGACCACCCAGGCTTCATCTAGAAATTCTAGGAACTTAAAGAATTTTAAGTTTCTCATGGAAAGGGGCCAGAGAGAGATGAGCTAGCCCCCAAAAAAGAATTGTCGTAAAACAAACAAAAAATAGAATTTGACCCCCAAATTTTTAGAGCTGTTTGAGTCTTGGCTATAGTTTTTCTTGAAAATTTCATAAAGGGTATTACAATTACAATGCTTCTCAGATTTTCGGAAAGCCATTTTTCAATCTCTTGCTATTTATTTCACTTGCCTGGCAACTGTCTACTCCCCTCGTTGTCCCAAGTGCCATCTCTTTATCTCCAAACTCTGCAAATATCTCCTTTTGTTCAGCCTCTATAAACTCATTTACGCCCTCCTTATTCCTGCTGCACTTTTGCCTTTATTACTATAACCAATTTATTATGTAGATAACATCTGTTACTTTGTTAATATTTTTTCCACTATATCATTACTTGGATTCTTTCCAATAAAGGAAGACCTTATCTGCCATAATGAGGACACAAGGAGGAGAGTAGATGTCAAATACTTGTAACTTACTAACCTTTCTGTTGTTTTTGTTTGGTTGTTTGAGAGACAGGGTCTTACTCTGTTGTCCAAGTTGTGGTACAGTAGTGTGATCATTGCTCACTGCAGCCTTGGACTCCTAGGCTCAAGCAATTCTCCTGCCTCAGCCTCCTGAGTAGTTAGGACTATAGCTACATGTCATCATGCCTGGCATTTTTTTGTTTTGATTTTATTTTTTTGTAGAGATAGGGTCTTCCTTGCCCAGGTTGGTCTTAAACTCCTGACCTCATGTGATCCACCTGCCTCAGCCTCCCAAAGTACTAGGATTACAGGCATAAGCCAACATGCCCAGCCATAAACTTGATAACATTTCTTTTATTTCTATTACCACTGAGAAAATCATAGTAAGGGTGGGGGAAGGAGGAATAACATTTCTGTATACCTACTATGTGTTCAGAATAATATTCACTGATTTTCATAGACTATGTTACTTAAAGGAAGTTTGACTTTTAGAAATGTTAAGTACAGTCTTTTCTGTATTTATGAGCCAAGGATTTTGAATGGGCTGTGGATTTAAAGAGTTCTTATATCAATATTCATACCAAGCATGAAGTCAAAGAATCACCAGTTTAAAAAAGGGATTCTCAATTTTTTATTTTTATTTTTTCAATGAGGACATACTTAATGGATGGTCAGATGACCCTTCCAAGAAGTACACTTTGGTAAATATGAGTAGTAAATTAAACTGTATTTTGAGTGTGCCTCCCTTAACTTCGCCTTTTTAAAAAATCTTGTTCAGTCAATGAGATCACTTGGACATGGGTAGGGGAACATCATACACCGGGGCCTGTTATGGGGAAGGGGGAGGGAGGAGGGATGGCATTGGGAGTTATACCTGATGTAAATGACGAGTTGATGGGTGCTGACGAGTTAATGGGTGCAGCACACCAACATGGCACATGTATACATATGTAACAAACCTGCACGTTGTGCATATGTAACCTAGTACTTAAAGTATAATAAAAATAAAAAAATAAAAACTTTCACTCTGAGAAAGATCATGCTTAAAAGTTGAAAAGATAAGCTACAGACTGGAAGAAAGTATTTGTAAACTACATATCTAATAAAGGACTCCTCTAGAATGTAGAAAGTACCCTCAAAAATTGACAGTAAAGAAGCTGGCCATAAGAAAAAAAAAAAAGATCTTGTTCAGTAAAACATATAGGGACATAAAGAAGGTGCAACTACCAAAGTGTGTGTGTGTTTTTTTTAATCTACTTATGTATATAAAATAAATTAAACTTTGCCACATTATTAGAAATTCCAAACTATTTTTGTTAAAACCCATCACAAATATTCTGGTTCAAAGTAAGTAAGAAATAACCAATACATATGTTCATAATATGGTCTGTGCTGCTTCAGAAGAAACAATATACTTTATCCAGCCTTTTTACTAATATTTGTGGGCCAACAGAAAAAAGTACCTGCCCTTATGGAGCAGGAAGTTTCAGAGAGTAACCAAGTAAACAGATACATAATATATCGTTAGAAAGAGGTTGGCTTAGGAAAAAAAAAAAAAAAGCAGAGAAAATAATAAAGAGTGAGAGTAGAGTGTTGTGTTGCTATTTCAGATAAGGTATTGAGAGCAGATCTCTCTGATTTAGTACAAGTGAGCACAGACTACAAAGAGCTGAAGGACCAAGCCGTGTGGTTCTCTAGGGAAGAGCGTTTCCTACAGAGGAGCCCTATCAGAAAAGACCCCGAGGCAAGCACATGCTCAGAGAAACAGGATGAGTGTGACGAAAGAAGGTCAGAGAGCCAAGAGAGAACCAGATCAGGTGGAGGACTTTGATCTTATACTAAAGTGATGGAAAGTCATTACAGTGCTTTCAGCAAGGGTGTAACATGATCAGATTAATGTTTTAAAAGGATCACTCTGGCTACTGTGCAGAAAATAGCTGCTGGGGGCAGTAGTAGATAAAAGTGTTTAGGAAGCTATTGCAATAATCCACGAAGGAGAGATTGTGACCAGGAGATCTTAGAAATGACTTTTCAAAAGTACATTCTAAACTGTGGCTGTGAAAAATAAGAACATCCTGTCCTGAGTGAGGGAGTCTACTGGAGTTTGGTATAGGACACACCATAAACAGGTCTTTAACATATCTCAGAGCAACTGACAACTACAAAATGATCTTTTGAGAATGAGGGAAGTGGTATGGTCAAATCTATCTTAACTATAATGATCACATAGGTATATGAATAATTTTACTGTAATAAGAATAAAATCAACATGGGAGGTCAATAGGTATTGCTGAGAAGGGTAAATGTAAGACCAAATTTGCATACTTTCTGTACTTATCTCTGAAATCTCTCTATTCCTTTCTCCATTTTGGACATGTTCTTTTGCTAGACTGTGGCCCATACTTTCACAGGTGATTCTTAGTATTTACATTGTAGTTCCCCAGGAGACACTGGTGTTCAGCAAACTCATGTGTACTATTACATTACACAAGACATGTTTTCTGAAACTAGATATACAGATGGATATGCCAAAAGATTAAGAAATGCATATCTAGGCTGGGCACATTGGCTCACGCCTGTAATCCCAGCACTTTGGGAGTCTGAGGTGGGCAGATCACCTAAGGTCAAGAGTTTGAGACCAGCCTGACCAACATGGAGAAACCCCGTCGCTACTAAAAATACAAAAATATTAGCCAGGCGTGGTGTTGGGGCACCTGTAATCCCAGCTACAGGAGGCTGAAGCAGGAGAATTGCTTGAACCTGAGAGGCAGAGGTTGCGGTGAGCTGAGATCACACCATTGCACTCCAGCCTGGACAACAAGAGTGAAATTTCATCTAAGAAAAAAAAAGAAAGAAATGCAAGTCTTTGGCCAAGCATTGTAAAGAGTAGCCCACATATTCTGTAGGAAATTGTGTTGGTTCAGTCCTCACATGACTCTAACCATTTCAGAACTCTGAGAACTTATACACATGTAATTAGCATTTCATATAACATTGTTTCATAAGCAAGTATTGACACTTGAGGGTCACTGAGGTACTCAGAGCCTTAATACCTTAATATTAGATGAAGTGAGATATAGTGTCAAATGCTCTGGCAATCTGGATACTTTTCTTGAATCCAGAACTACCTTCCTTGATGATCATGCACAAACACAAATAACTTGACATTTCTAAGCTTGTTTCCTCATCTGTAAAAGTAATTGGCCCAAATGCTCCAGAAAATCCTTTCTCATTCTTGCCTTCTATCATAGGGTTGAATAGAATCTTCTGGCAGGCTTACATTTCAAATATCTGATTTCCCCTGTATTTTTCCTCCCTCCTCTTTTACTTTAATAACATCATGCCATTTTCTCTCTCTCATCCTACACCAAAGATGAAACAAAGGGCTACAAGCAGAAAAGTTTAGAGGTTTCCAGTTGGGGCTTTCCTTTCCAAGAAACCAGGTAAGACAGAGTTTGGGTAAGGGGAGGAGGAGAAAGAAGTTGCAAATTACATGGAAAAAAAAAGGACTAATGGGAGGAATGCAGAAACTCAACACTGGGTGTATTGCTGTAGGATGTAATGGAAAATTTCCCATGTTGGTCTAAGAAGTGGAGTGGTAGGTGCTCTTAAGTTTGGGATGACTTCCAGTGTGGGCACCCTTCTCCTTCTATTAGTGCACCTGTCCCATAAGTAGGTTTGCCATTCAACAGTCCTGAACACATGTAATTCTCCCCTCCAACCTTGACTTGGGCATCTTGTCTGGAGGGAGAAGCATGAGGAAGAGCAATGTCTGCTGATCAAGATGCAACAGCAGAACAGTTGGAAATTCCTATCTGGTCAGGGTAGCAATGAATTCAGTGCATGTAATAATCTCTATCTTATAGGAAGGGAAACAGAGATTTATAGAAATGCTGGGGAGAAAAACAATCTGATGTAATATATTCATATTAGTTACAAATAGTTTGAAAGTTGCTTTAACATTAAAAAAACAAGTGGGTGGCGCTCTATTGCTTTGAAAATGGCACTGAGTCTAAGTTAACCACTCAATAGTTGTATGACTTCTATCAGTTACTATACTTCTTTGGTGATCGGTTTCCTCATTTATAAAATGAGGCAATTGGAAATGATAATCTTTGGGATCCCTTCTGGTTGTGATAGTTTCTGGAGCTATAAACAGAATCTGGTAAGATATGGTTTGTAAGGGTGAGGATAATTTAAATGTCCTGCATCTGGATTCAGTGTTTCCTTCTGAGTACATATGCTCTTCAAGATTGAATTAAAGGTGTGTCAAATCCTCCGAAATACAAACTGATGCTGATTAAATATATTCAAAGGGTTAAAAGAGAGAGAGAGAAAAAAATACCAAAATGGCCTGAGTGTTGTATTTGAGAGGCAGGTCTTCGAAATAATCTTGTTCATTATTACTCAATATTTTCCATTTTTGTTTGTATTCAACTTATAATTATTTAAAAATATTTTTAACTAAAATTACGATAAGAAAAACTGTACTGATATTTTCTCTGTCTCTCTTTCTGTCTGTCTCTACCATAGTGAAGAACAGCTGAAACATTTTCTGTTACAATCCAGCTTTTACATTTAGAGGTCAGGGTGCCTACTGTGAAGGTTCTGTATCTCTTTCAGACTTAGCCTTGAGCTTAATCATGTTCATGTTGAATTTTCTTGCCTCCAATGTGAAGAAACACATTCTGTAATTTTTTATATAGTTGGTCCTAGATGAATTTCAAAAAAAATATCTGATAATAGATTAGCTTTCTTTTTGATCTGCTCAGAGTTTATTTCTGGGAAGAAGGCAAGTGACTGGAATACATATTTTACAAAACTCCTTTCTGCAATAGCAGAGTACTAAATCCTTACTTGGATGCATTTACGTGTACAATGACTTCCTTTTTACATCAGAGTATATGCCAAAAATCTGCCCTCGCAATTAGTGACTTCCCTTTGAAGCGATTAAATGTTATTGGACAACGTTCTGTAATTCCTTGCCTTATTTTCTGGCTTTAGGCAATCATTCTGTGTGCCAAGACCTCTACAAGGTGAAATGTAAGCTCAAGGATATCGTTTCCATAGTAGCATGACTCTCTACTGCCCTCATAGCCACAATTGTAGCTACTCATGCTAACTTAAGCTTGATGCTTTCAGATAAGATGGCTAAGTAGTCTACTTCAGCTATTGGAATGATTCAGTTAAATCGTCTTTCTTCTCTCCTTCAAAACTATCCTTGAATTCCAACTCCACTCAGGCATTTTGATTAAGTGGGAGTGAGATGTGTTTAAAGAGCTGGTTCTTACACAACCATACAAATATCTTCTTGACCTTTATCCTTGCCACAGATATAAATAAACACTAGAGAATGCATGAAGCAAAAAGAGATGTGGCATTAACGAACACTCTAAAAACAGTCTACATCTTGCTTCCTCTCGTCTAATGCTGCTATAATCTTCTTGAGAGCAAGACAGACCATTTATGTCTAGTATATGAAAGTGTTTAAAAATGCTAATTCAGACAAGCTACTTTCAAGTCAATTACTTGTCTGCTCTGTGTTTGTGTATTATAACTCCTTGCCTAGGCCTTACATTAATATTGTTCCTCCACTGTCTTCTGAAACTGTTGGGGTAGATCAGATGACAAAATTTGGATAACTAATGCCACTAGTTTTTACACTTTGTGGGGGAGCCATTTAATTAATGTTTACTCTTTATTATGACCAACTGCTTTTCTTTAACTAGGATCCCTTCAGAAAGCCCTGACTGAATGTTATTAGTGTAGAAGTGGACAGCCATGAAATCATAATTATCTTACACTTTTACGCCACGTTTGCTCATGCTGTGTGCATAGATTATTAAAAGGAAGCTTTAACCCAGCAAAAATCAACAGGTTCTCTTACAAAGTAAACATTTTCCCATTTAAAACTTTTCCCCAATTAGACATGTAGTCCTCTTCAATTTCTTCTTAATTCGGAAGTTCTTTTGGCATTTTATTTGGATTCACTCTGATCATGTATGTCCCTAGAAATGATTTTTATCAAAAAGACAAAACATGAGATTTTCTGAATTTGAAGTAAAATTTATAAAGGGGAGGTCACAGCTCTCTAAACCTTAGTTGACAAACATTTGTTGGTGATTTTCTAAGAAATACAAAGATGGGTCTGGTTTAAAATTGAAGGTAACCTGCAATGTTTAGGAAAACGTTTTTAAATTTTCACTATCTTATATGCTTCTCAGTGTATTGGTCCAACAGAAGTCCAATGAAGACAGCCTTACAATTGGTTTGCAATTTTGCAATGAGGAGTGTTAGGAGAGAAGACCTCTCAACAACATATTACAAGTAAATGAAATAGGACTAGACTTTCTGGTATTTTCTTGCCTCTTAGTCATTTATTTAGCACTTTAAAAAATTGATCATCCTAGAGAAAAAATTCAAAACCAATGAGAACCGATAGAGTGACTAAAATTGGCTTCTTGAACCAGTAATTTGGCTTATTACTATTAATATTGTTAAAAATAAGAAACAAAGAAATAATAATAACTTTAAATGTTAATAAAACACATATTCCCAATTTGAGGTCCTAGACCCACTGGGAGTTCCTGACTTTAATAATTGTTATTGTTTACACATTTTAAAACAATCTAATAAGGATAATATTGTATTTCTTGATTATAAAGCATAATATTTATCTGATTAATAAAAGTAAGAAAAACAATTAGATATTAATTTATATATATGTACATATATATATATATATATATATATATAACTTGATTGGTAGAGAAACTCTTTGAGCTGTGAAAGAGAGTGATAATAAAAGGAAGTTCTGAAGTCATCAGAATATTAACAGTTAAATAACTCACTTGACTCTTACCCCACTCTGTGAAGTTGGCATTTGGGTGTATAGTTAGCTCCATTTTGTAGACCAGGGTACTAAACTTTATGATTTCTATCTGTACTGTTTGTCTTTTCAAGTACCCAAGTCTGCTTCCATGATTTCTTTACTTCATAAGTATTTTATTGAAGTAAGAACTTGTTCAGTAAAAACATTATGCCAAATCACTATAGCAGTGTTACATATGGTGCTTAATTTTTGTTCATCATGGAATTTTTAGTTCAGATGGGGATAAAAGTGTTTTATTCACATGAAAAATAACAGAAAAAGGACATGAGAGGCAAAGTATAACTTGTTTGTGTTTCTGTCAGTTATAGCTACAATGATATTAGATGTATAACTTGAGATGTCCTACTCAAGTAATAAAAATTTTTTAATGAAAATAATATATTATTAGAACAAAAAGGATACTGTGAGGCAATAAATGATTATTGGACAATGAATGATGTAGACGATATGAATTGGCAGGAAGAAAGACTAATTATAAGTGTAGTTAGAAGTATGAAAAATAATTTATGGATGTAAGCTTAGCTTTGAATGATTGATCCACAGTGACGAGAACAAAGTCTGGGGCAGGATAACAACTCTGTCATGTGGCATCTTCTTTCCCTGTAAGCTGTTATATGTCAGTATGTTCTAATATGTCATGTTTTTGGTATTCTTTAATGGAATGAAAAAAAGTAAACTAGAAAGAGATATGTACATGTATGGGGAATAAAACATTTAAAACAGATAAAAAATAATTTATCCTACCCTATCAAAAGCGAGCAAATGAAGAATTGAATCATTCTGTATCACATATGAATTTAAAGTGAAATTGCCTTCAAATTAATTAGAGACCACACTCCTATACACACAGGAATCAGCAAAGAGAGTGAGCAAGAGCCATAGGGAGCTATTTCACAAGAGTGAAAAGCATGAGGGTGGAGTGGAAGAGATTGAAAGAATCTGGTGAAATGGATCAGGAAGATCATGGTGGTTCTAAACCAAAAATTTGGAAGAGATCTTTACGCAGAGATCAGAAAACAGAATTGGATGGGATCTGCTGGTCACCAAGTAACAGGTGAATAAGGAATCTGAATCCAATTTGCGCAGTCTATCTGAGCCTGGCCAGGTATCAACATTCATCAGGCTCTTGATAGACTATGGTGCCCATCCATGAAAAATGTCTTATCTGGACATTCAGTAGTTCTTGACCTTGAAAATAGTTCTAGATTGATAAATGATGATTTCTCAAAGAAAAATGCAATTATCACACTTCGCTATAACCCGAAACACACAGATGCATACACATACACATGGCATGAAAAGGTTTAGTTAGGTACATGGAAAGACCCATGAATGTGTGACATACTCATCCCACAGGCAAGTCACGGATAACAATGGTGCACTTGATACATTCAGCATAATTACAGACACCAGTGCCTGTGCCTGTTCTGCTCTGAAACTGCCCAGAGAACACAGCTAACGCAGTGTTTAGAGGGAAATTTATAGCACAAAATGCCCACAAGAGAAAGTGGGGATGATCTAAAATCAATACCCTAACATCACAATTAAAAGAACTAGAGAAGCAAAAGCAAACAAATTCAAAAACTAGCAGAAGACAATAAATAACTAATATCAGAACAGAACTAAAGGAGATAGAAACATGAAAAACCCTTCAAAAAAATCAGTAAGTCCATGAGCTGGCTTTTTGAAAAGATTAACAAAACAGATTGCTATCCAGACTAATAAAGAAGAAAAGAGAGAAGAATCAAATAGATACAAAAAAATGATAAAGAGGATATCACCACTGATCCCACAGAAATACAAACTACCATCACAGAATACTATAAACACTTCTATGCAAATCAACTAAAAAATTTACAAGAAATGGATAAATTCCTGACACATACACCCTCCCAAGGCTAAACCCGGAAGAAGTCGAATCCCTGAATCGACCAATAACAAGTTCTGAAATGCTGGCAGTAATTAGTAGCCTACCAACCAAGAAAGCCCAGGTTCAGACGGATTCTCAGCTGAATTCTACCCGAGGTACAAAGAGGAGCTGGTACCATTCCTTCTGAAACTATTCCAAACGATAGAAAATGAGGGACTCCTCCCTAACTTATTTTATGAGGGTAGAATCATCCTAATACCAAAATCTGGCAGAGACACAACAACAACAACAAAAAGAAAATTTCAGGCCAATATTCCCGATGAGCACTGATGTGAAAATCGATAAAATACTCGCAAACCAAATGCAGCTACACATCAAAAAGCTTATCCACCATGATCAAGTCGGCTTCATCCCTGAGGTGCAAGGCTGGTTCAACATATGCAAATCAATAAATGTAATCCATCACATAAACAGAACCAATGCCAAAAACCACATTTATCTCAGTAGTTGCTGAAAAAGCCTTCAATAACATTCAAAATTCATGCTAAAATCTCTCAATAAACTAGGTATTGATGGAATGTATTTAAAAACAATAAAAGATATTTATGACAAACCCACAACCAATATCATACTGAATAGGCAAAAGCTGGAAGCATTCCCTTTGAAAACTGGCACAAGGCAAGGATGCCCTCTCTCACCACTCCTATTCAACATAGTATTGGAAGTTTTGGCCAGGGTAATCAGGCAAGAGAAAGAAATAAAGGGTATTTAAATAGGAAGAGAGGAAGTCAAATTGTCTCTGTTTGCAGATGACATGATTGTAAATTTAGAAAACCCCATTGGCACATACCCAGATATCCTTAAGCTGATAAGCAACTTCAGCAAAGTCTCAGAATACAAAATCAATGTGCAAAAATCACAAGCATTCCTATACGGCAATAATAGACAGAAAGCCAAATCATGAGTGAACTCTCATTCACAATTGCTACAAAGAGAATAACCTAACAAGGAGTACAACGTACAACAGATGTGAAGGACCTCTTCAAGGAGAACTACAAACCACTGCTCAAAGAAATAAGAGAGGATACAAACAAATGGAAAATCATTCCATGCTCATGGATAGGAAGAATCAGTATTGTGAAAATGACCATACTGCCCAAAGTAATTTATAGATTCAATGCTATCCCCATCAAGTTACCATTGACTTTCTTCACAGAATTAGAAAAAAAAAAAAAAGACTTTAAATTTCATATGGAATCAAAATAAGAGCCTGTATAGCCAAGACAATCCTAAGCAAAAAGAAAAAAGCTGGAGGGATCATGCTACCTGACTTCAAACTATACTACAAGGCTACAGTAACTAAAACAGCATGGTACTGGTACCAAAACAAAGATATAGACCAATGGAACAGAACAGAGGCCTCAGAAATAACACCACACATCTACACCCATCCGATCTTTGACAAACCTGACAAAAACAAGCAATGGGAAAAGGATTCCTTATTTAATAAATAGTGTTGGAAAAACTGGACAGCCATATGCAGAAAACTGAAACTGTACCCTTTCCTTACACCTTATATAAAAATTAACTCAAGATGGATTAAAAACTTAAATGTAAGACCCAAAACCATGAAAACCTTACAAGAAAACATAGGCAATACCATTCAGGACATAAGCATGGGCAATGCCTTCATGACTAAAATACCAAAAGCAATGGAAATAAAAGCCAAAATTGACAAAGGGGATCTAATTAAACTAAAGAGCTTCTGCACAGCAAAAAAAACTATTGTCAGAGTGAACAGGCAACCTACAGAATGGGAGAAAATTTTTCAATCTATTCATCTGACAAAGGGCTAATATCCAGAATCAACAAGCAACTTATACAAATTTAAAAGAAAAAATCAAACAACCCCATTAAAAAAGTGGGTGAAGGATATGAACAGACACTTCTCAAAAGAAGACATTATGCAATCAACAAACATATGAAAAAAAGGTCATAATCACTGCTTGTTAGAGAAATGCAAATCAAAACGACAATGAGATACCATCTCAGGCCAGTTAGAGTGGCGATCATTAAAAGTTCAGGAAACAACAGATGCTGGAGAAGATGTTGACAAATAGGAATGTTTTTACACTGTTGGTGGGAGTGTAAATCAGTTCAACCACTGTGGAAGATAGTTTGGTGATTCCTCAAGGATCTAGAACCAGAAATACCATTTGACCCAGCAATCCCATTCCTCAGTATATACCCAAAGGATTATAAATCGTTCTACTATAAGGACACATGTACGCATAAGTTTATTGCAGCACTATTCACAATAGCAAAGAGTTGGAACCACCCCAAATGCCCATCAATGATAGACTGGATAAAGAAAATGTGGCATATACACACTATGGAATACTATGCAGCCATAAAAAAGGATGAGTTCATCTCCTTTTCAGGGACATGGATGAAGCTGGAAACCACCATTCTCAGCAAACTAATGCAGGAACAGAAAACAAAACATTGCATGTTCTCACTCATAAGTGGGAGTTGAACAATGAGAATACATGGACACAGGGAGGGGAACATCACACACCGGGGCCTTGTGGGGTCGGGGGCTACAGGAGGGATAATATTAGGAGAAATACAAACTAATGTAGATGATGGCTTGATGGGCGCAGCAAACCACCATGGCACGTGTATACCTATGTAACAAACCTGTACGTTCTGCACATGTATTCCAGAATTTAAAGTATAATTAAAAAAAAAATGCCCTGAGAAATCTTGGCTGTCTAACAGTAATGTGTACAGGAGAGTCCTTGCCAAAAAAAACAATGGGAATCCTTATTACAGACAATGTCTGGGGTGGTGGATGTGTTATATGCAGAGCTATGGTGGCCCAACCAGAACACCTGGCTAAGGAATACTGGAATGTGCTGGCATTTTCTTTGTACATGTATTGTTTAGTCTAAACAAGTATAATGATATTTCTCTCTTCTTCTTATATTATTCTTATTTATTTACTGTATTTTGTTCCTTCCACTAAATCATAAACTCCTATGTCACTTATCTCTATTTCTCGTGCATGTATCATAATTTTTTCTCTCTCCTTTCTCTGTCTATAACACGTGATCAATGACTGCTTTTGTCTTGAATTATCCATAGACCTCTTTCATTCCTAAAATAATAAAACTATAATAAATACGTATGTGATAGAAATAACAGGAAGCATTTACATGATAATAGTAAGCTTAGGTATATTTTTTAAATGGGTAAATACAGGTACCTCGTTATTAACAAAAGACATGTTTGAGAATACATGTATGAACAAAATATATTTTTGGAAATACATCTGAGGCCTGTACGTGGATTCCTTTTATATTGTTATAAACATTATTTATTCTGAGATATCAATGTTCTTTAAGCATTTTGAGATTAAAGATCTACAATGGCAATTATCTCTTGATGTATTTGTTTTACAGGAGATGTCTTAACCAGTTGACCAATTAACCATCACTCTGTTTCATCTAGTCTGACTGAGACCCACTGATCAGTAGACCTCCTCAGCATTCCATGTTCTTCTCCCATCAGCTAAATTATATATTTATTAGGTGTCTAGTATTTTTCCAAACATACTTATGTCAGCTTTACATTCTCTTGTAATTATATATTTTAACTAATTACTATTCAAAACAAATAATGAGGACAAAAGAAAAATATTTTAACAAAAACTATGTTGAATGCTTTGAAAATAGTTGTTAATGATGAGCTGTAAAATATGCTGTTAAATTTGGTGGGGGGTGAGACAACGGTAAAAGATTCAGTAAAATCTGAAAGAAAATCCCATACTCAGATTTTTCACAGATATCTGAAATATTTTTTGACTGTTTGTTTAAATAATGGGCCTATTCAAAGAAAAGTCCTTGGGCTTACATCCAAATAGTAGTACATACGTGTATATTTGTAAGCTTTAAGTTAAAATAAAGTGTTGGTGTTATATATATATATGTTTTTTAGAGAAATAATGGTCCTCTTTAATAGACTTTTAAATATTGACTTACTCTCATGTGGCTAGATATAGGAATTCTACTATTTATTTGCTCTTGAATTTGTTCAGTTCCACTTAGCACTTATTTCTGGTTCAGATAGTTTAGATGATCCTCTCAAAACCTCAGGTTGAGTTCATTCTTCATGTAGTAGTTTATTCATTTCATTGTGACTGCATGCTTAAAACAATACATAAGAATGCAGTGGCTATGTTCAATGGCCTGGTCATTGCCATCAGGGAACTTGAAATTGAATAGGAAAGGTATTACCCATACATGCAACTATAGTCAAGGACTCATCACGTGAGTTGTACAAAGCATAACAGGTGGTTCATGTCCACAAGGGCAAATGAAAGACATTTCTTTATTCAACAGATATGTTTAGAAATATCTGTTAAGTACCAGGAACTATGCTTATGCCCAAGGACATGGTGGTGAATACAATAAACAAATTCTTGCTTCATGAATGTATTTAAGGTGCTCCTAGAATGTAAGGTAGGAAGGATTCTGATACATTGACATAGAGTGAAGAAAACAAATGGTGAGACAGGTGAGTGGCTTGAGCAAAATTTTTGACAAGCTCAAGATTGATTGAGGGATTAATCAATTCACTGAGGGACAGTTTGGCTACTAGGGGATGAGGTACCTGTGAAAGTATAGTGTGAGATAAAGTTGTAAAGGTATGAAACCTCTTTATGGTGTAAGGAAAATCTTCTGAAACTTGTTACTGTTGCTTTTTTGTCTGCAGTGCAGCGTACCCAAGCACCATGATCCCAAGCTTCTGCATGATCAATTTTTCCATCTATTCTGAATTCAAATTCCCCTTTGTAGTCTTTGGGACATGGTCAACAGCCAAACACTTGTCTTGTAAGTTTGGTTTGTTCTTAAATATCTTGGGCTGGAATCAACATAGGACTGAGGGAGAAGAAATGGAGCTTCCAATCCATATTGCTCAATGCAGGATGTCAAGTCCTGCTGTAGTACTCCCCATTTTGCTAAAAGTACATGATAAACAGAAAGAACAAGAGGGGAGAAACCAGAAGCATGTCTAACTCTATTTTGGTCCTATAATTCCTTGTTCTTAATAGTGTGTTTTGCCCTCCTGAGCTTTATGTACAAAGGTGTCATCTAGATTTGGAATTTATAGCTTCTTCTTTTTTGTTATTTGCTTTTATAGCTTAGACTTTACAAATTCCAAGACTATGTCTATATAATGCCCCAAAAGATTTATTGGGCAACAAATTTGCTTGGCCATTTGCATCCTAATGGCAAAAGTAATTTCTTTAGACAGAATAGTTTATTTTCTTTTCAGTTGCAAATGGGAATATTTTAAAGGTAAAAATTTGTTTTGCTTCAACAGGGAATATTATAGCTCCTGATTTCGGACACCTGTGAACCTTCCATCTCAGTAGAAGTCCTTCTTTGGCCAGGATTTAATGTGACTCAGATGACCGCAGGCTATATTAAAATTAACCAATCCTTATACATTTTAAATTCTAAAGGTTTTCTTTAGGTTTAGGTAAACAGTTAAAAAATTATAACATCTAAGGGAGAGAACGTGTTATTGTATGGAACAGAGTTGGTGGGAAATCTTACCTTTAGTTGTTTACTAAGGTACAGCACTATGTTAGGAATCAGAAAGGTCGAGTTCTATATTTTTTGTTGAGCTGTATGACTTTGGATACATTGTTTGAGTTTCAGAGGCCTTAGTCCTTCTTGCAAAACTCTGGTAAGGGAATGAGATTAGGGAAAGGCAGAGGATGGGTGATGGTGTTTGAGATAATTACAGACAAACCTTTGATGAGTGCTTAATGTACGTTAGGAACTTCGTATATCTTATGTCAGTAGATTCTCTTAACCCTAGGGAAAGCACTAGAACTCAGAAAAGTTATTTACCCAGGGCCACACAGTTGGTGAGTGGAAAACCCCGTATCTGTCTGATGTTACAGCTAGATTTTTCTTCTACACCACAGTGCCTCATCTAAAGTCCCTTCAAGCACTGAAGTTCTTTCACTTGAAGCTCTACTGTTTAGTTTCTTGACACATCAAATTACAACGTTTCTTTTTTTAGCTATAAACTTCCAGGGTAAAATAATTCAAAGGCAACAAGATAAATTTCTACCTTCTGAAACTGTCTCCATTGCTATATTAATGAGACATTGCATGTGAAGTAGCTGTATAACCACAAAATATTATTATTATTAGATGAGCACAATTACTCTAGGCCTTTCAATCTGGAGTTGGACTTGTTTTATTTCAGAAACCTGCAAAAATCTGCATTCTTGTTTTTCATTTTCTGATTCCGCATAAATTATGTAGCCATTTCCTAGATCTGTGAAAACTGCTCTGGCAAGCACTGGGATAGTCAAAAGAAACCCACAGGCCAGATTGCAAAGTCTATTATGGGAGATATTGTGCATATCACCTTCTCTTGCCTAAAGTCAAGTAGTCACAGTATAATATAGGCAGGAATGAATGACAGTTGTATACCACTACAGGATGATAGTTCTCTAGTTTAGAGAAGGGGAAAAAACAGCTCTAATGTAGGAAAGGCCAAAATAGGCAATCCATCTGTTAAAAAAATCATCTTTCCTTTTTCAGCTCAGTGTCTCAGTATAGCATCTTAAGGGGTCTCTGGACAAAAGGCATTTCTACAGACATAGATCTAATTGTACTTGCAATGCAAGTTTTTTTATTTCTTTCTTTTGGCTTCTGCTACTCAGAAAAGGAGAATCCAAATGAAAGAGGGGGCAGGGTAGGAGAGAAACTTCTAGGAATTCCTGGACTCGTCAGAACACAAATCGTTCTATGGAATGCAAATGACTTAACAGTAATACAGGGAAGCTTCCCAGAGCAAATTACAATCCCATCACAGAGAATTAGCAATGGAAGTTGACAGGCTTTATAAACTTTGAGATTTTGTTGGAGTGGAAGGCAGCTGTAGGGAGGGGAATAAAATGCCCTCAGGTAAAAAGCTAGAAAGGATTTCTATGATTTATTTTACTTACACTATGTAAGTATGTAACTATGCGAATTTGTGACCAAATTCGTTTTTTAGAACAATAGTGATGATGGAGAGTTACATAACTTCTACCTGTTTATACAAATATGTCCTGTCTCTATATACAGGCGTGTCTTCCACCATGATATTAAGAAGGACGTCATCCACACGAATACATAATAAATTGAACCTCAAATAATGTGGGCAAAGTTTTGCATTCAGAAATTTCCAACAAAACACACTAAATACACACACACACACACACACACACACAAATCTTCAAGTTTAGATTTCCTGAACGCTGGCAAGGTTCAGACTGACCTGTAGTCCCATCCACATGCAAATTAAAGCCTCTGGGGCTAGGGCTTGAATGTCTGCTATTTATGCAATTTCTACAAGTTCTTTACCCAACCAATTTGAGAACCACTTCCCTATGTTGTAAACAGTGTACCTGAACTAAAGTGAAGGGTGTGGGCAGGAATAGCATGGGATACATTCATTTGCTGAAAAAAATGAATATTTATGAAAAGGGTCTCTAAGCATATATTACATCTAAGAAACCTTTGATATTTGGACAATTGATATATGAATGCATAAGCTCCCTCTGACCACACACAAACAAGTAATTATTCAACTGCTAGCTATACTCAAGAAATGTCTGCCCATCTAGCACTCTGCTAGGCTCTGTGGGGAATACATGATAATTGGCAGGGGTGTTTACAAATCAATTTGGAAAATCATGACACAGACATAGAAATTAATTACAGATTGATTATTTAAAGTAATACAGAAACAAACAGAAAGATATTATAGCCAGTAAGTATATATTGCAGGAAAATATCCAATTTAGGCATCAAGAACAATTTTGAAAGAATTTTAAAGAATTGTTGGAAGTCATTCTACTTATAATGTAGGGAGATCACAAAGTCTGATGCAACAAATTTTGTGGCTCTGGCAAATCCAAATATAAACTACATGATTTAGCAAGTCATGCGATTTCTTTGAAACTCAGTTTTCTTATCTTATAATGGGGTTTGGACTAGACAAGTGGTACTCCATGGTGTGGCTGGGGTGGGGGAAATTAGTTTCCCAGGCCACATATAGGATTTCTGGAGATATTTTTGTTTGTCATACTTTGAGGAGAGGGGTCTGCTAATGTCATGTAGTGGGTAGAGGTCAAGAATACTGCTAAACATCTTGCAATAAAAAGGACAGCGCCATACAACGGAGCGTTATCTCTCCCAAAATGTCAAGGGTGATGAGGCTGAGAAACTGGACTAGATGAGCAAACAATTTCTCACAACTCTTAACACTTTGTGGTTCTTATATAATGATTTTCAATCATTAGATGGCACAAGAATCACCTAGATATACTAGTAAAATGCAGATTCCTAGACTCCAACATACAAATATATTAATAGACTAGGTTGTGTGTATGACTAAGTAATCTGGAATTTTAACATATACACTGTGATTCTATTGCATCTGAGTTCTTAAATAGATTGTATTTTGAGAAACCTTACTAAGACATACATTAACATTGAAAAAATCTAGGTTGATCCTTGAAAAACAATACCACTAGACATTATTAAGTAGTTCATGAGTTATACTCACAAAAGTTCTTTGAGACTCACACAAGGTCTCTCCGTTTGTTAAAGGCATGGTAGGACTTGAATCCACCTAGTTCTAGCTGCAAAGTCCATGCTCTGGCCACTTGCAAATTGCCTCCTGAGAATGGAACAGATTTGGCAAGACAAACAAGCAGCAGATAAAGGAAGTGCATGGGGAGAAGAGAAGACTGGGCAATCTAGAAGAAAGCATCTCCATTGGGGATTGAAAACAAAAATGAATTGTTAAAGGTAAGATAAGAAATTTCACAGGACCTTACATTTCAAAAATGAAGAATCTGAATTCAGTCTGGTAGGTTAGTGTTTTTCAGCCCTGATTGCAGATTAGGATGGCCTGAGATCTTTAAAATACTACCGATGCCAGGGCTGCAACCCAAAAATTGTGATCTAATTGGTCCGGGGTGAGATGATGAGTCAGCAAAAGTCCTCAGGTGATTCTAATATGGATCTGGAGGCCCATACAGAGCGGCTGTAACTCATAAGCAGGTAAGAGTATTGAAGAAAGTATTAACAAGATTAACCTGGTGGTAATGTATAACCTAGATTACAGCAGTGAATGGAGGAAAGGGATCAGGTAGGAGGCTGTCATAGAAATCTAGGGATGTGGCAATAAAGACCCATGCTAGAGAGATGGGTCAGGAATGGTGCTAGACTCAGGAGACCTCCCTCAGCTCTGCTGATGTTGTTTTCACTGGCCTATTGTATGCCATAAGAAAAGTCACTTAACTTGTCCTTGTCTGCATTTCCCACCAATGCTAGAAGAGCTAACATAGCCCTTGAACATATCACAGCATTATGAGATAATTAAAAGTATTTCAGAAAGTATGATGCACAGTATGTGTTTACTATATTATGAAAAAGGTGGCAGTAAAAGTGAAAAAAAAAACATAGAGACATCTTAGACACATTTATACATTGTCGTGGTGAGACTGATGACCAACTGAAACTGGAGAAGCGAGAAATAAATATGCTTCTAAATGTTCTCGCAGCCTGTGAAACAGGGAAGTTGGAAAAGGGGAATAATTCCTGAAGGAAATAACATGGGTATAGATAAGAAGTTCTCAGCTGGGTCAATTTTTCCCTCCAGGGGGCATTTGGCAATGCCTGGAGATGTTTTTGCTTGTCATGACTAGGAGAATGAGGGTTGTGCTACTGTCATCTGGTGGATAGAACCTGGGGATGCTGCTAAACATCCTGCACAGCACAGGATAGCCCCACACAGTAAAGAAGTATCTGGTACAATATGTCAGTAGTGCCAAGGTGGAGAAACCTAGCATAGATATTACAAAGAGTTGGAAGGGACCAATATTCTTTATCATGTAAATACATGGATGAATAAAATGAAATTCAGATTGAATGACTTAGTTAAGGTCTCCAACGAGTGGAGGCCACAGTGACAGAACTGAAATCCAGCTTTCCTAACTTCTAGTCAGTGCTCTTTGGAGCGGCCCCATCTGCCTACTCACCCAACTCAGCCCTAGCCCTGAGTCATCCAGTTTGAGACGCTTGGTACCCAGCTGGGAAGTCGGAGCCGAGGGCTAAGTACGAGGTTAGTGGTGGAGGTTTCCATCCTGGAGTAGCTGTAACAGACCTTTTATTTCCAAGTCACTTAAAGAAAATATAACAGAAGATGTAAACCAAGAAGTGCAGAGGAACCCAGAAGGCTCTTGGAGGGAAGGTCAGAAGTACCAGAATTGTTTTGACCCAGTGACTTTGAAATCAAATAAAAAGGAATGGCACACGCTGTGAAGTGCAGCATCGAAATCAAGCAGGATGAGGCTTCAAAAGGCCACTGGACTTTCTGGTGGAGGTCATGGTGACATTTGGAGAAAAAATTCCATAGAGTTGTTAGGAAAGCACGGGGATTTCTGAGAGGGAGAGGAGGAGCAATGAGGTGATGAAGATGTGCGGCTGGCATGTTCCAAGAGTTTCCTCGTGAAAAGGAGAAAGTCAGGACCTACGGGACAGCAAGGTCAAGTCAAGGATTTAAGAAGGCAAGAGCTTCACCTGTGTTTGCTGAGAGCAGAGGGGATTTTGGCGGCGTTGGATAGACTTGGCGCAGACACACAAGCAAAGAAGGGCCGCGGCGATGCCGTTCTGTGCGCACTAGATGGCAGTAGCGGGGCCCTTTCGGCTCGGTTCGCGGTCCTATAAGGCGCTGCTTGTTTAAGTACATCGCATTTAGTTGAAGCTGCAGGGGAGTGAGGGAGAGGAGGAGAGGAAGCAGGAAAGCGGGAGAGCTCTAGGGACGAGGGGGCTCGGTGTGTTTACACCAGACACGGGCTACGAGCGTCCATCCCGGCCCCTAGCTCGCGCTCCCGAAGAGGAGAGCAAGGCTGTTCTGGGATCCGGCCGTCGTACGGCAAGAGGCTTGTCTGTCCGGGTTGCCGGAGCCAGGAGAACCCAGAGGGAAACCGAGGGAAAGGAGCGGCGCGTTTTACTAGAGAGAGCGCGAGCGGAAGAGGCGAGAGCAGGAGCGCGCGAGGGAGCATCGAGCGCAGCGGAGACATGAGGACCTACTGGCTGCACAGCGTCTGGGTGCTGGGCTTTTTCCTGTCCCTCTTCTCATTGCAAGGTAGGGGGAGGATTCCCTGACCCCCTTGCGCCCCCTCCTCCCTGCCGCCGGGCTCCGGGGTGGTCGGTGGAGTAAGAAGCGCTCCTATTCTGGATGGAACGGGGCTTATTTACAAGTCCCGCGGTGCGCTCCCTGCCCTGACAGCCCTGCGCCCAGGCTGGGTCCCGAGGCGTGCGGGAGTGTGCGGACAGACTTGCTGCAACATCGGTGTTGATGGGGAAATCCAAAGCCAGGGCTTGTGTGTGTGTGTGTGTGTGTGTGTGTGTGCGTGTGAGCGCGTGAACGGGGTCGGGATAGAGCGGCGTGGTGTGTGTGTGTGTATGTGTGTCTTGGTGGGGTAGGGGCTTTTGCGCGAGGTGGTGGCGACGGAGCTGGGGTTGCTCCTCTGTAAACTCCAAGCGCCGCGGTGGTGTTCGCTGTCCCCGTGTCCCCGGTGCTGATATCACTGCATTCCTCCTCTTTCAGGAGGGAATTGGCATTAAGTTTAGGAGGAGGCTAGGTATCCGCTTGGCACCTGGTACTTGTATCTCTCTGCAAAATAGCCCCAACAGATTCTTCTGCCCGAGATGGAGGAGGGATGCGGGAGGGAAGGGAACGGTGAGTGGGGTGGGGGGAGGGGGACACGGGGGGGAGGAGAAGAGGGAGGGAGGGAGAGAGGGGAGAGAGAGGACTAGCGAGAGCCAGCGAGCCAGAGAGAGAGTGAATATGAGAATTCACGGGTTGATAGCTGTGCTGGTTCATAATGGTCAATGTGTTTCGTGCTTGCAGGACAAAATTGCTAGCGCTGGGTGTTTACTTTGAAGGGATTGTAGGTCTCTGTATTTTGGGGAGGTTGTAAAATGAATTCATGAAGGTTAAGAATGAAAATGCATACATAGTGTGTGCATTTCACTTACAAGCTGACACCCAGAGCCCTCACGTATGTTAAACATACCTATAATACACGAAGTAATTCCAACATAAAAATATATTGTCTTTTTAATCCTCCTTTCTCACTCTTCCTGCTCATGAGAGAAGCTTGCACAATTAGGCAGAGAGAGTCTATGCTATATTGCTCTACCACTGACGGTTCCACTCCATCTTCACGTCTGGGCATTCTGCCATCATTAGGACATGCACCCGCTCACATCTCTCATGCTACTGAACACACTCCATTTACACACAATGTGCACAAGCACACACAAACACACATACACTCCCTCTCATGAACACTTGGCATGAAATGACCAGACTGGCAATCCTCCTGCTGATTTTTTTCTGACAGCTGGTTGCTAATGTTACATTTGTGGGTTTCATTTTTCATTGCTGGGGGATATTTTGTGTAGCTATAGAGCCCTCTTGCTAAATGAAAAGAGAATAGACTCCCTGGCTGTTTACTAGTTGAAGCATTGCAAGTGAATAAATACTATGTTGAAGTTGTATTTTCAAATATACTTAGGGGAACAGCTGGAACTCACCCATAATACAATTACAAGTTACAGGTTCTAAAAACTTCCTCATCTCAGAACTCACTGACCCATTCCTCTCCCATCTAATTTGTGAGCTCTTGCAATACAGGATTCTTCTACTAAGCATGTCTGCATGAAAAATAGAATCCCAACCTACCTTTGGCTTTTTACATTTTCTTTCTTCACATTCTTTTTTCCTCCAAAGCTCACAGGACTTTCTCTGTGATTTCAGATATTGCTGCAATTCAGCTTTTTCATACTGAGACATTAGCATCATGACTGTACTATGCCAGCAGCAGAGGTTAATTCCTTTCCTTCCTATTCCATTTAACTCTAGGAATTTAGCTCTTCTGATAAAATGCTAAGATTGGTGTCACGAATACGTGCTTCTCTTAAGTTTGAGTAAAACTATGGGATATTCATTACTCAGCCATGGGGTCTCATGAGTGAAAGAGACTTCTAAAGGATGAGGAAGGTGTAATGGAACACGAAACCAGGTAATTATATTTCAGGAGATCTTCTACTAAAAAAAATAAAGCCCTACAGTCTTTTTCAGTAATAACATAGTAAACTATAGTAACAATGCTCTGAATTTTCTGGTCTCATTTGGGCAAAGCAGATAGCTTTTCCTCCCAGGGAATATTATTCTTTCTAAAGAGGAGTTTTCAAGGTTTTGCTAAATAGAGTTTAGCACATTGTGGGAAGTGGCCTCAGTTCTGAAGCTTTGGGATCCCCCAGTGTGTGGCACACACTAGGCAGCAGTAATATTGAGTAATGGGATAGGAGAAGAAGGCAGTGCAGCTGGATGAGGCTAAGAAACATGGGGATCACTCACAAACAACTGCCATACACATTATCTCCTGCCATCATCATGGCAGGGCTTGAACTGCTTCCTGACAACATGCTCTCCTCTCCCTTGAACATATATACATGTGGACAGACATATACACACTCCTCAGTGTCAGAGTATGTGGCCCTTTTCAATTGGCCCCATCCCTTGTTTACTATCTCCATTCTTCAGCACAGTTGCTTCTGCTGCTTCTTACTCTTATGTTCATGGATTCACAGATGAATGCTGTTCTTGGTGTTCATTTTTAATTAGAATCCATTTGTTCAAGAAGGTTTAATGTAAGTATTTGAGGCTAGGTGGTTCCGAGGTGGAGGGATATTTGCAGAATGATTTGTGCTGGCCCCATGAGAAAAAGGCTATTTAGTCTAAGTCATTATTTTGTGACCATGGGCAAGTCAGGCATATATTTGTGAGGTTCAGTAATAATTATGTTCTGTTTTTCATGAATGATATAATAATTATCATTATTTTGAAATAGATCATAAAAGATACATTAGTCAAGATATATTTACATGTGAATAAAAACCATAGTTTATTTTCTGGTGTTCTTTTTCCAAATATCCTAGAGTACTTTGATATACTTGAGTATATTCATCTATGCAATGCCCTTGTGATGTTGGTAGGGAGAACTTCTAACCTTTTGTGCAATGACGAGATGGCAAGAAGGTTACATACTGGTCCAGCCAGTTTTTATCCTTGATACCCTGGCAACTGTAGTTTATATTAATGACATCTCTGCTGATAAAGGGTCTGAGGTTTCCAGAAGAAAGTTTTTTAGATATTCATGATAGTACTAATATCATCACATTTACCTGTAACTTTGATTAAGCAAAGAAAGCAAACACACACACACATACACAAACTAAAACAAAAACACTTTTCTTGGGACTCTCCATTTGTTCCCAGCTTAGTTTGAGACCCTGCTTCATTGGCTTAGATCTGGCCAGGTCTGTTTGTCATCTGGCATCTGTCTCTTCTTTCTCGTGCTCCAGATCCAGAGCCAGAGAGCAGCCACTGCTTTATTCTGAGGTTGGTTCTATTTTCTTCCTTTGGCATCTGGGATGGCAGTAGCCCTGTGCCCTTTCGGGACTGCAGAAGAGATGGATTCCACTTGGCCCATCCCACCCACATCTCTCTGGTTCATCTGGGCATGAAGGTTTCCTTGGCTTCTGCCTGCAGCCATATTTGGGCTGCTTAGTGGCCAGGAGAAGAGAAGAATGTAGTAACACTGCAGCAGAGGCAGCTTAGCTGACAAACCCCCAATCCCAACCCCAGAGAGGAGGGGTTGCTGCCGCTGATTAGTGATAGAGCAGCAGAAATGCCTAGGATGGGAATGTTCTGTCTAACTACTATGAGGCTTCCCTTAAGAGCTCTGTCTAAACTGTTCACAGTGACACTCCCCAGCCTTCTCCGAATGGTTCCAGTGAAAACAAGTTGGTGAAATCTCTTTAGAGGTTTTTGACAGGTGCCTCTGGCAAAGAATAAAAATGATACCCTTCAGGAAGTATATTTTAGAGTCCAAGATGCATGTTGTTTTTAATATTAAGTGCAATGGCAAGTAATTAAAAGATCTTTTCAAGAGGCACTGTCTCCATCACCCAGGCTGGAGTACAGTGGCATGATCATAGCTCACTGTAACCTCAAGCTCCCTAGCTCAAAGGATCCTGCTACCTCAGCTTCCCAAGTAGCTTAGACTACAGGTACCCACCACCATTCCCAGCTAATTTTGTTTTTTATTTTTCTTTTCTGTAGAAATGGAATCTTACTATGTTGCCCAGGCTGATCTTGAATTCATGGCCTCAAGAGATGCTCTGGCCTTGGCCTCTTAAAGCACTGGTATTACGTGCGTAAGCCACTGTGCCTGGCTTATTTCTAATTTGACTTACCCAAGTAATTTTAAAAGATTTAATTTTTATAATTTTAAAACTATACCATCCATAAGGTATAGTTTTCTGCTAGGTAGGATTTTTGATGTTATCTCCATTGTTTCCAGCAACATTGGTAACCTAGAACTGAGTCAATGATGAACATTGACTACATGATGATGGCTGTCTGTTTAAGATACAGGAGAAACTTAGCTCCTTAAAAAAAAAAAAAAAAAAAAAAAAAGCCAGGCGCGGTGGCTCATGCTTGTAATCCCAGCATTTTGGGAGGCTGAGGCTGGCAGATCATGAGGTTCAGAGTTCAAGACCAGCCTGGCCAATATGGTGAAACTCCATCTCCACTAAAAACACAAAAATTAGCCAGGCATGGTGGTGGACACCTGTAATCCCAGCTACTCAGGAAGCTCAGGCAGGAAAATCACTTGAAACCAGAAGGTGGAGCTTGCAGTAAGCTGAGATTGTGGCACTACACTCCAGCCTGGGCAACAAGAGTGAAACTCCATCTCAAAAAAAAAAAAAAAAAAAAAAAAAAAATTGCATTCCAAATAAGTGTTTGACCTTACCTACTTAAAAATAGTACTAGGTCAGGAGGCATGGTGGCTCTTGCCTGTAATCCCAACACTTTGGGAGACCAATGCAGAAGGATTACTTGAGCCCAGGAGTTCAAGAAGAGCATTGGCAACATGGAAAGACCCTGTTTCTACAAGATAGAAAAAAATAGCCTGGCATGGTGATGTGCACCTGTAGTCTTAGCTATCTGGGAGGCTGAGGTCGGGGGACTACAGGAGCCTAGGAAATTGAGGCTGTAGTGAACTGTTACCACATCATGGCACTCTAGCCTGCGAGACAAGAGTGAGATCCTTTCTCAAAATAATAACAATAATAATAGTAACATTAACATTCTGAACAATACAGACTTTACCGTTTATTGAGTGTAGTCCTCTAGATTTTATTGGTGGTGGACCAGATCTTGTCACAAGCTTTCAATGATGATTATTACTTATAACAAAAACCCCCGGCTCAAATTACCATGACTGCTGAAAACAATATATGATATATTTTTGTGGAAGTTATTTAGTATAGTTTATTAATCTAGAAAAGCACAGTCCAGCCTGGAAGTAAAGCAATTGATGAGAAGTCTTTGGATTTCTTTTCTTATTTCATTTGATAACTGTCAACGTCAGAAGTCTATGACTCCTTTTACACAATTCGGGTCAGATCCTGAAGCCACAGTGTCTTCTAGCACGTAAAAATATTTCTACCATGAAGATCTTTTTAAATCATAGTTGCATACACAGTACATTTTTGTCACTGTATACCTCTCTACCCTCTCAAAGATGCT
Organism: Piliocolobus tephrosceles; assembly: GCF_002776525.5. NCBI lineage: Eukaryota > Metazoa > Chordata > Mammalia > Primates > Cercopithecidae > Piliocolobus > Piliocolobus tephrosceles. Next base: position 34,143,934 of record NC_045435.1, on the reverse strand, counting down.
TGGCATATTTGAAATGAGGAATATAGAAATATTTTTCTTAAGTGAATCTTCGTTGTGTACCATTACCTCTCCACCACTCATGATTTTCTTGTATTCTCTATCTTCTTCACTTAAAAGCCTTTATGCTGCCAACATAAGCAGTGCTCATCTGGACACTTAGTTGGAAAGATCATCATGTGGAAGGAACACTGAGGTACACATTAGACAACTTAGACACTGGTCTTAAATTCACTCATAATTCCTGATAAAACATAGATAATACTCTTACGGGAGTGTCAGTTTCCTTGTTTACTGGATTGGGATAATAGTGCCTGTCACATGTCATTATGCATACTTTTAAAGTTATAAAGCTTTAAGAAAATGCAATATTTGCTTCTGCCAGATGAAATAAAGAGTAAAATTAAAAGGGATTATCTGGCTGCTTGCCACTAACTGAACAGAATTTACCAGTATTCATAGCTGTCTCTTTCTCCCTTCCTCCATCCTTTCTTTCTTTCTCTGGACTTGGGTAAAAGCCATATTGAGCTCCCAGTGCTAATTTCATGCTGAATAAAGATACCAGTATTGATACAGGGTTACATAAACTACCTCTGCCTTCTTGTTTTGCTCAAAGGGATAAAGCCAAATACAAAACAAAACAAAATGAAACATGTCCACCTTTAATTCTGTGCTAACACCCTTTGTTTGTTTTCCCTTTCATAAGATTATGACAGTCTCACTTAATATTTTAGCTTGCAGTATTGAGGAATTGCTGAAGGAAGGAAGAAATGTTAGGGGGACTAGATTCCAATTAATTTTGCCACTGTGGCTGTGTAACTCTGTGTGAATCACTGTTGTTTAGTCAATGAGAGTGAGAATCTCCAAGATTAATGAATCTCGCCAAGGGTGTCAGCCAACCAGAACTCTGCTGCTCAAATAACCTTCATACCTTCTCTTCTTCTATGTTTCTTCTTTCTTATTGTAGTGTGAAAAAAGTCAGAAACAAATAGGAAGTTATGCAAGGAAATATGCTGGCATTGTTGACATGTAGAATTAGTATTTGCCTTCCATTGACTATCAATTATGTCAAGGACTTCTCTTGAGGAACTATTTATAGGGCCTTATTTCAAGTGTAGAATTGGTCACATTTAAGCCAACAATACAACTTAGTTTTTAAACTGAACGAATGCCAAGTGTTTGATGAGGAAACAATAATTTATATGAATGTCTTCCCTGATTCAGGGACCTGCCCTCTTTTCTCTCTTTTGGAAGGCAGTTGTGTACTCCCAAGATTGGGCAGGAAGAGAGGTTTGTTTTTCCACCTCCTGTGATATCTCCTTCCTCCAACCTGGCAGACCTAGAAGGTATATCCTACTCCCAGGAGGAGATATTTGTGATTCTATCTCCTAAGGAGAGAACAGCAAGCTGCTAGGAGGAAACCCAGAGTAGCTGCCTCTGACAAATTATCAGGGACATTCTGACTGGGTCAGTTGAGTCCAGACAGCCCACACGACCAGGTCAGCTTTCCACTGGGGATCCTCTCTCTACACAGGAATGGAAAGAAACTGCCTGATGATTTCTGCCTCAAGTAACAGAGATAAGACAATTCTACTGACCTGATGCAAACCTGTGCCGGCATAACAGATGCAGGCTTGAAACTGCTCCTAGTAACAACTATGGTTTTGTTACTGAAATTTTAATTTCCTATCTTTCCCATTAGGCAATAATGTGGTTTGTGATGAGGAGGAAGGCAAACAGTGGGCATTCTGTGGGTTTAAAGTTATTTTTGTTTGTATGATATGTGTAATGTGATGAATGGGTAGTTATTTCAGCTAGCTAGGGTATATACAAGGCACAGAATATAGGAAAGTGAGGAAAGTGGGGGATATGCAAGAAAAACAACTAATAGACTTCCGTTTATTGTTTATTTTTTTCTTTCTTCCTTCCATAAATATTTATTAAGTCTTAAGCAAACACATTCATAAACCTTATAGCAAGGGAGACAGACACATAAAAGATAATAAATTAATTGCCACCGTAATAATACCTAAAGAAGGAGAGTTTAGGGTACTATGAGATTATATTTTAGGGAGACTCTGTTTAGTCTGGGGAGTTAAGAAAGGCTTTGCTTAAGGAATTAACGTGTAATTGTAAAATTTAAATTATGAGTAGGAGTTAGCTATGTGCAGAGGTGGGTAGAGAGAGCTTTAACAGCAAAGAGAAGTCTTGCCAAGGCTTTAAGGTATGAAAGAGACCAACATAATCCAGGAACTGAAGGAACAGGAGTGTAAGGACCAAAGAGGAAAGTGACAGAAGGTAAGTTTGGAGGAATTAAGTAAGCCCAACACTGCAGGGCCTTTAGGGACATTGCAAGAATATGGGATTTAGTCCAAAGGGGAAATTGAGGGAAAGCATTGATGAGTTTTAAAACAGGAAAGTGCCACCTGAAGTAGGAGTTTTTAGAAGAGGACTCTGGCTGCAGTGTGAGAAAAGGATGATTGATTGGGAAGAAGCTAATTCAGAGGCTTTCACTATGTAACAAGAAAGAAAATGTTGGTTTAGACTAAGATTGTGGCATTGGAGGTGAGGCCACAGAAGAGAGATTCAGGGATGAAATCAACAGGGCTTAGTTCACAGAGGATCTCTTGCATGTAGGTGTGTAAACCACCATTGCAGGTTAGACAGGGGATACAAGCTTTACAGTTTAAAGTGGCTGTGCATAGAATTGCCTATCGCCTATTACCTACTATTACCAACAAGTCCGTGAGGTGATGTTCTATAATTTCCACTCTTTAGCTGAGTAGAGAGGCTTAACGCAAGTAAAACCGAGCTTGGCTTTGAATGAATCCTGTGCCTCTGTCTCCAAATGCAGGTTCTTTTCTTTATATCATGCTGCCAACCCTAAACAATAGTATAAAAGAGAATGACTTACAGAATTAAAAGAAAAGTCATATTTGACTAACCACCTATGTGGCCTTGGGCAAGTTACTCTCTGATTCTGGAAATAATCTCTAAGGTGTCTTTGAGCTCAAAAAATTAGATGAGTCTATGATTTTATTCCGATTGGGGAGAAGTCTAGTCTTAATTAGCAAAACGGCTGAATTAAATGCTATTTTTAAAGAAATACCATTTTATTACATTCAAATACATACAAAAAGACTAATTCCCAACAAAATCTTTTCAAGGAGATCTTGCTGACCTAATTTTATAGCCAGATTTTAAAAAGCCAAACTTAAAAAAAAATTGGTAGCAGCACCATTTATTTATAATTAAGTCAATAAAATCATATTATCAGCTCTTTTCTGGTACATATTAAACCTTATTTCTATAAAAATGTATACCACTGGACATTTGAGCTTAATTCAGTATGAAATTTTTGAGTGTCTAGTATTCTTAAGAAATAGTTTCCTAAGATCTATAGATGAAGTGTGATAAAGTATAAAGCAGAATTTTCAGAAAATGAATTGAGAGAAATCAGGAGATGGAAATGTAGTATGGACACGGACTTACGCCTAGTATTGAAGGATAGGAGAATTTATAGGGGGAAGAAAAAGATGAAGTATATTTCCATTGGGAAAAATAACACGAACAAAGGACAGAGAAAATAATGTTCATTCTGTATATGAGTTATAGTATAGACTCTGGCCTGAGTGCAGTTAAAGGTTTATATTGGGAATTATTGCCAAGGAAGCCTGGAGACACAAGGTGAACCTTGGATGCCAGGCTGAACCATTTGTTCTTCATCCTGAAAGAAATAAAGGACCATTGATTGGTCCAGGAAGGAAGTGACATAAAGGAAATGTTGCTTCTGGAAGACTAATTCAATACCAAGATACCATTTGCATACATAATACAGAGTCAAATTCAAGCCTTGCCTTTGTTCCTTGGAAATTCCAAGTTATATAGATTTTTTTTTTGGATAAAATCTACAAATATGTAAATATGTGAGAATGTAATTTTTAAAGTCAGTAGGGTCATGCAATGAGTGTGAGCATTCCTGTCATATTTTGAAAACAAACACACACACAGATGTGGGTGTGGCTTGTACGATAACTTTGACATGTGCGATCTATAAAAGATTTAGGCATGTATGTTATTAAGAAGATGATAAGGAGTTATGTATGTGTGTGTGTGTATATGTTATATATACAATGTAGTATATGATGAATAGGTAGAGTGAGGATAGCTTTTCCTAGATTGCTGAGTTTTCGATGTAGACCATCTGTTTAGTTCTGTTCTTGTATAATATATGGTGAGAAAATATTGTTAAATAAACCTTGGCAACACTGAAGGAACGTTGAAGTACTTCCCATTGCATTCTGAAGCAAAGCTTGCTTTTTTTATATTCTTAGAATGAGTGAAGAAGCTAGGGTTTTCCGTGGTATGGTTTAAAAAGTCGTTTGTATTTTTAAATATTTCTCACTACAAATTAATGTGTTCATTATAGCAAAATGAGAAAACACAGAAAAGCACAAGGAAGAAAATGAAAAATTAATCAGTTTCTCAATACCACAAAAGTTTCTATTACATTTTTTTGTTGTATACCATTCCAGATTCTCCCCCGCAAAATATGTATTCATAAGTTACAAAATGAGGATTATGATTTACATATACCTTATGGTTTACTTTTTTCTTTCAATAGCATATTATGAAATTTTTTCTCTATTATTAAATATTCACCTACCATATTTCTGTTTATGGTTGCCTAGTCTCTCATGTCGTAATTTATTCATCAATGCTCTATTTTTGAATATCATTTTTGGTGCGTGCTTTTATTTTTAAAATAGGAAGATATTACATGATGGCATACACAATTAATTTGTTCTTGCTTCACGATCATAGTAGTTTTAAACAACCTTAGGATATTGGCTAGCAAATTAATCCAGTGTTATTTCATCTTACGGAACCCATGTTGGTTTTTCTCCAATAGCTTACATTCGGTTGCCAGTTCAGTGATACATCCGTGTTAACAGATCCCATGATCTTTTCATAACTACCTATATGCTCACAACAATTTACACTTTATGAAGTATTTTCAGATACACTAACTTATTTGGATCCCAATAATATTCTGTGGGGAAGAAAGTAAGCTAAAAATATTGAACACCTGCAATATGATAATTGCATGTAAAACATCTAGTACAATGCCTGGCAATGTAGAGACAACTCTAAAAATATTAGATATTGCTATTTGACAGTCACAATTGTTATTTCCTTAAATTCCTATTTTTATTTATTTTGTATTGGTTAGGGATCATTATACCCCTTTAATAATGAGGAAACTGAGACTTTAGAAGTTTCAATAATTTAAGTGAGATACAATGCTAGATGGTGGAATAGCAAGACACGATCTTTTCCTTTCCAGCCCAGTGTTCCTTCTTTACTGCGCTGCTTCTGACTGGGGCTGAGCATCATATGTTTAATGCTTTTCACTGAGATTTGACTTCATTATGAGAGAAAGTTTCACTTGGCTTCTCTTTGATGACTGGTTGTGGGAAAATCTTTCTGACAAATCTCAAATTATCTAGAATGTGGCAGTTTAAAAGCACATCTAAATTGATCTACAATCTCAAGGTCCCACCTTTGTGTTACTTTTAGAATTTGTAGATGGATGTTACCCAGCAAGGATGACTCATCTACATTTGGTTTGTCAATTTGTTTTCAAAGATCATATGTATATAGCATCCTTTGATCTTACTTTCCCTTTAAAATATGAAACTGATAATGACCTTGAAAAAGACTGAGGCAAAAAATATAGTTTCCTAAGTTTTACCTTTGTACCCTGAGTATGCATTCTCACCCTTGTGGCCAGAGAGTCTGGGGGATTCTCACCTGATCCCCTCCCTCCCTTTGCTGCACTTAAGGAAAAAAATGACTATTGGATACTAGGCTTAGGACATAGGTGACAAAATAATTTTTACAACAAACCCCCATGGCATGAGTTTACCTGTAGAACAACCTGCACATGTACCCCTGAACCTAAAATATTTTTTTTAAAAAAATAACTTTTATTAGGCTCTTTAAACTGTCATGTGTACCACTTCCACATTTATTTTGGGACTCCAGCTTTATTTGAAGTATTTTGTGACCCTCCTTGTTTCTTTTTTAAATATGTATATTCTGTATTTTTTATGTTTTCCCTTTGCCTTGGAATACCTCTTGTAGATTACGTATTGGTAATAAATGACATTTTACAAGTTTTGTCTTTATTGTTTTTCTGAAACCCACCTATACTCAAGACTTGAAGTTTTTAAGACCTTTAAGTTATCTAGTGCATTATATATATTTATTTGTAGTTTTTCTTTACTAATGATGTCATTTTGTCACTGTTCCCTTTTCTAAAATTAAATATCATTTTTGATTGATTTCTTTGGATTTCCCTCTACCACCAGGATGTGGGGTTGAATTTTGTTACACACAGCTAATTTCTGCAGCTACTTTTGTCAGACTCCTGTCTCCCCAGGTCCCACTTTCTAATTCATGCTGCAAATGTCTATCATAGGGAGCAGTTATAAACACCTTTTTATCGATCATTAAAAAAGGCATTCTAGTGTTTGATTTTTGCTTCTAGTTTTCATTAAATAATAAAGAAGCCTCATTGTTAATATCTGCTTTTGGTGTCAGTTTTAAGGAAAACTAGTTTCATATCATAATAAGGGGAATTATTGTCTCTCTCAGTTCCAACATGTTAATTTTGGTATAGAATTTCAGCCACAAGCATCCCATGAAAATAATGTATCCGTACTTTTAACACTAGTATACTTCATCTTCTTATTTCAAATGCTCTATCTCCTTCTGTCCATTACTTCCTCTTACCCATGCAATTATGAGCATTTTTAAATATGTCTTAATTTCTTCCTTCCCATTTCCACCACTCTAAATGTGTAGATACTGTTTTCTCCAGTTTTAAGCAATTGCTACCGACCCCTAACTAGGCTCATAGAAATTGGTTTTCTATATTGAGACAGAGTGACCCTTAATATTCTTTCACCAACACATAAGTCAGCATCATGTTTGGTGAAAAACTGAATAGCCATACTCAAAGTGGGCTCTGTCACACAGGTTATTTAGGAAAGTCACTTAACATCTCCTGGATTTAATTTCATCGTGTGCAGTGAAGGGATTGGAGGAGATTATAAGAAGTCATTTCCAGTGCTCAATTTTTTCGTGTACTTCAAATATATCCAAGGCTTGGCAGTATTCTTTATATAATGCTTGCATACATTGAAAGCAATGTAAATTTTAATTCGTAACCCAAAGTATGCAATTTCAAGATCTCATCACCTGCTAAGGTACACTAAAGCCTATCACTAAACAATGGCATCAAATTCACATGAGGGTAACACAATTATCTACAGATATATCTAGTCCCCATCTACCAGTTACTCCTGTGCTCATTTGAGTTAAACACCCTGCAATGTATATAGCTGTCCAAAAAAGGAGTGAGCAGGTGAGAATATGAATGCTTTAATGGAATACCTTATACCTTTATGGCTTTTTCAAAGGTTAGCCATAATAATAATAACCAATGTTTTCTTTGGTTCTATACCCAAATTTAGGATCCCTCTAATCTCTTTCAAATCTCTCCTTTGTAAAATAGGAGATGCCCAGAGCAGATAGGACTAAGAAATTTCATATTATATAATATCCCAAATTCATTATTATGACTCAAGGAGATCATTATTCTTAAAAATTATGTAGCTTAGTTTTTCTCAATAAAAGAAAGAGTTCACTGATTTGTTTTTCTTGAATAAGTTATGGAACATACTCTGTGTGTGCTCCCTCCTGTAGTCATCTTAACTATCATATGTTGTCCTATGCCTTGTTCCTGTCAGTGGTTTCCAAGTCTCCCGTATTTAGAGCTCTTCAGTTGCTCCGAGTCGTGTTGAAACCATACATGTTCCAATAATTGATCACCTTGTTGAAATAGCCTAAGTACTCTTTACTGCAATTTGAGCTATGTTTTGTGATTATACCAAATGCTCTCTTAACCTTTGAGTATCCTCTGTTCAGTTTTTTAAAACTCATTTCTTATTAATATGCCCCCCTCCCCAAACTGCCGACAACTTTCAAGCACCCAAGAGATTCAAATATGATTTTATGGAGTTGGGTCAGAGAGCATTTCATTCATCATCAAAATTACAGCTGTTTCCCCCAACAATGATGCCCCTGAAATCTTCATTTTTTTAATAATCAGCTTTTTCAACTGGAATTTTTTTATAGGTAGATTTATTCCTATATAGCTTTTCAGTTACTCATGTAAATAGGATCCTCCAAAAGTCCCACAACAGAGTACCAACCCATTTTATAGTATGTAGTAATACAGTGAGATATCTTGAAAATGATTTCTGATGCAAACGGAGACCCCAGAATTTGTCTTTTCATAGATGAAAGCAGATAGTATCACTTTTCTATCACCTTTGATTTCTATTTAGAAATTCACTCTTCATCCCCACGTGAAAAAAAAAAAATGTTTAGGAATGGTCTCATCATATTGGCCTCTCAAAACCAGCTCAGAATTCTAATAGCACAACACTAGTCTACTTGGAAAACAGTTGGTGGGGATGGAGTACCAGACTGTGAACCGAGGCTTCATGGTATCCAAAAGTCATGGAGGCAAAGCTCCATTGAAAGAATCTGCAAGCCATGACTGTAGCAGTTTTAAAATAATACTAATACAACTACTTACACAGTGGGTCAAACTGATTCACCTATTCTTATACTATTATTGTTAGTATGTTACAGGTGAAGAAAATGAAGTACTGGCAGTTTAAGCTGTCTAAGGCAACACAGCTAAAGTGGCAGAGCTGAGTTTTCAACCTAGGTAGTCTGGCTCAAGAATCAGCAGACTTAACCATTATGCGACACTGCTTCTACGTAAAGAACAGCATTTATATGAACTTAATTTTGTGAAGATAAATATGGATTGCCTATCCATCTTTCCAGGCATCCCCGTTTATATAACCCTTATCCGTTAATGAAGGTTCCAAGAGATCTTCAGTATTTCTGGATTTTTCATTCATGGCTCTAAATAGCCTTTGTGTACTGAGTTAACTAACACACTTTCTCTGGTGTTTGCTCTGGTTTAAACGAGCTCCATTAGATGTAATAGGTGGGAAAGAATGATGATGATAATGACAATGATGATAGGGATGGCTATGGTACTGCTGCTGCTGGTGCAGTGTAGTTATATAGCCCCCACAAACAAGGCAGGCAACATTTACAGAGCAAAACTCTGGAGAGAGGCAGGTTTTTAATGCAAGGGTTCACCTTTTACTACCAGCTGCTATAGGAGAGGGACTGTTTGACACTGTGTGAGAGAGAGAAAAGTTATACACACACGTGTGTGTCTGTATATATATCTGTGTGTGTATATATACACACACACATATGTGTCTGTATATGTGTGAATATATGTATACACATATGTACACAGTGTGTATATATATATATATATTATATATACCATATACTGGTATATATACACTTATATACTATGTATACATATAGCTCTCTTGAGTAAATATATATATTTACTATGTATATATACACACCTTATTCAAAATATTTTATGTGTATTTGTGTGTATATATAATCTTTTGAATAAATAAGGTCGGTCTTCCAGGCAGCATTCAGCCCAGCAGATACTCTTTTCTTTCGTGAATCCCAGTAATTGTCTAAAATTTTCCATTCATATTAAGAAGGCGGTTTCAAATGCCATTGTGAAAAAGAACATCTATTTAATATATTTGCTATACTGCAGAGGGCAATTGCAAAATGTGATTTTCTTAGATGCTGTTTACTGCAGATTAGATTTGATATATTATTTGGGTTAGGATATAAAGACTTCTGAAGTGAGAAGAAATTAGTGAAGTTGGAAATTGTGGATATTAATGCCAGAACAGTCTCATTTGTAAAATAGGGCTAATGTGCCTACCTCACAGGGTCATTTTGAAGATTAGTTGACATAACATTATTTGAAACACTTCAGAGCACTATATAAATATAGACTCTTAATTGTCATTAAATATATGTATCATTTTAATACAATATTCCTTTAGTAGTATTTTCCTTTAAAATTTTCAGTTTGTGATCCTTTACCTTGAGGATATTGCTAACAATAATTATTGTTCTTTAATTCAACTAGAGACTGATGTGTAACCTTTACTTGCTTTTCCAAATAAAGACGCGACTGGTTGTTTACAGCACTGTCAATGTTTATTCAAGTCTGCCTCTTAGATTCGACATCTCTCCAAGCCTCTGCTTTGAAGGCTTTTCTTTCTTAGAACCTTGTAAACAAGACTTGCCTGTCTGTCAGTGTTTTTTCCCCCAGCAATCCACAGCTCTGTCACTATATTTGAAGTTTGGCTTCAGTGGATCTTTGAAGACTGACTTCATGCTCCCTGCTTGCATAGGTCCCACTCCACCTCATCACATAGCTGCTGCACAGGAATCTTGCTGTCAGTCTGTCTCTGCACATGCCCTGCCTGGTCAAGCTCATGGCTGGAAGCATCCCTTGCAGGCTGATGCCACTGTCTTGCAGACAAAATATCAACAAATTGGAGCAGTTAGAAAGTTGCTGCCATCTGAAGTAAATGATCTTGGTGGCACCTGGAAGGTAAAGTGGTGCTATAGCAGAGAGAAGCCTTTCTCTTTGGGCTGGAGTTGATTTTTTTTTTTTTTTTTTTTTTTGCAACAACTTTTAATGAATTTCTGGTGGTGAACTGGCTGGCTGCTTCCCCTCATGCCAGGGTGAGATTCTGTTTTTTCTTCTGGTAAATCTTTAATAATGATGTTTTATTTCTCCAGGTCTGTGGCCTACAGATATTTTTTTTCTTCAACATCTCATTTCCTCTTTTCATCTTCAGATGAGCTTTAACCTTACCTTTAAATCCGTAAGGAGGACTTGACTTACCTGTCAGCTAATTTTTCCAACTCCAAACAGGCTGCACTCCATCAGAACACAAGTGCTGTTTTTGACAATTTTGACAGTGAGAAACACCTCCTTATTAGCTAAGCAGTTGCAGTTAGATCCTGCGATTGTCTCCCTTTCAGAATTGCATCAGGTGTATTGCCACAGAGATAGTACCACTTCCAGAGGACGACAGCTTATCATAGATGGCTAGTGTGTGAAACTATTGGGTCACATTTTTTGGAGTAATCTAGAAGCCCTATAGCTGTGCTTCTCAAAGGGTAGTCCCTTGACTGACTGCAGGGGCATCATCTGGAATCTGTCACAAATTCAAATTATCAGACTGTATCCAAAGCCAGTAAAATCAGAAACTCTGGAAAAAGGATGAGTACTCTGGCTTAATAAGCCTTCAAGGTGATTCTGGTAAACACCAACATTAGAGAACCATTGCCCTATGGGATGAGGCAAAATGGAACCTTAATTAGCTTATGGTGGTGGTGTTAAATGAATACTATCTATGCTAGATGCTTACATATCTAAGAGCAACTGTGAAGAAAGTCAGTGTAGAAGAATATACTCATTTTGCCACTCCATAGTCCAGATGTTGAATGTTTTCTAGCGGATAGAAATGATGTATTTTTCTCTATCACAGAAATTTGAGAGAAAAGTAACACTAATTCCTAGAACAAATGTCCCTGCAATATACAAGAGGCTGAAAACAGTGGCATTGTGTGTCTCATCCATGCTTCAAGGGAGTTTCTGGTCAATAGGCAGCCCTTGATCCTCATAGTCACTCATAACTGAGGCTACTGATGTTCCTGGTAACTTTAGCATGTGACTTAGAAGTTTGTCCTAGGAATCTGTATATCAGAATGAGCAAACGGAGGTCAGTTGTATGCTAAATCCTGGTAGTGCTGTACCTCATTTCTGGTTGCATTCAACTGGTTAAACTAAATCACATGGTTACACCTCAAAGCCATGAACACTGGGAAATGTGGGCCAGCTGTGTTCCAGGAAGAAGACGGAACACACTGGTAAATAGCAGTCTCTGGCAAAAGTAACACCTGTTTTCCATGTAACCCTTTTGATGTTCTCATTAGAGAATTTTACTTACAAATTATAGATATTTTTGCATCAGAAATCCAGAATAATAGTTCTTATTATGTTATGCTCTCCAATAGGGCTATGCTTTCTATGTGACACAGAAGCCAGGGTGTTCCTCTACAGAAAGGTAGTGGAGACTTTCAAAAGCAGAACGTGTATCACTGAGTTAGTGTTCAGCCCTCTCTATATGTCTTAATTTGAACTCCTGGTACCTGGTTTCTGACACCTGAACATTGAATTGAATTTATATGTATCATAGCACACCTTGAAGCTCATTTCCTGTTATCAAAGATTTAATGCTCAGAAATCTCAAATTTTCTAAACTCTAAAAATTGGAATAAGAGTTGAGAGACCTGGGGAGCTTTGTGCTCATCAAATAGGTACCCTGCCTCTCTGAATAGGTATTCCTTTTTCTGTAAAATGGTAGAGTTAGACTAGATAATTTTGATGGTTTCTTCTGGTGCTAAGATGCTGTAATAGAATGAAATTGCTTACATATGATGTACCTGAAATTATTTGTCCATAAACTTTACTAAGTACCAACTATGTCCAAGACATCGCACTAAGTGCTAGGTAAACATTGGACAAAACTTCTGCCCTTGAGAAGCTCATGATCTATTTGTAAAGTAGATAAATATAACAGCAGCTAACTATTAAGTAATGCTATATCTAAGTTTATTTATGAGTTTAAAATCTGACATAGTGAAATTAAAAAATATCAGTATTTGGAGAAATTAAAGATGTCCATTAATGAAAATATTGAAGTTATTTTGTTCTTGGTCATCTTTCACATATCCTTTACTTACTAAAAGTGATTGACTCCCACAAGTTAGCAGTATATGTAACACAGAAATCCAATGTTCTTTTTCTTAAAACACCAGTATGTTAAATAATTACTATTGAATAAATTCTATAATGCTATTTTTAAAAAATAAACTCTAAACTGATTTCAATGAAGTTCAGGTACTCCATTTGGCTGAATTTTAACTGGCAACATGAAAAAAGAAAATTTGGAAGACGCTCAAATAGGATTGATAGAGGTTCATTTTGCATCATATTTTCTGCTTTATATGAATGTTGATATGTTCTCAGAATAAATTTATAACTGCAATAGAAAATAGAATGACTATTGATTATTTTTTAGTTACCCAAACTAATTGTCATATAAAGCTTTGTAAATCTTCTAAAATGAGGATGGGTGTAAATTAAAAATGAATTAAAGCAGAGACTTATAAAGACACTATCTCCCCTTCAATGGGTTATGTATTTTTGTTGTGTATTAGGAAGATATCTCTTGATCTCCCCACCCAAAACTCCTTCCAAATGAACAAAGGCCTACATACAAAAATTATTTCAATTGCTAATAGCCAGTTTATATTTTTCAAAAGTAAATACTTTCTTTTTTTTGAAAAGTAAATATAACTATTTTAACAAAGTAAGATTAAAAAAAAAAAAAAAAAACTCGGAAAAAAGTGCCATGCAGAGACAACAGAGCTGATCCATCTGTTATCTGCAGCCTCTATCCTTACCGTTAACAAGCCTTTTATCTTTGAAGACGCTAAACATCTGGGATCTAAGCACTGACACCTATTAGTTACAGCGATTTCCTTTTACCTTTCTAAACTATCTGATAGATAAACCTCCAGGAATCCTACAAAATTAGGCCCTTAATTGACCAAACGAATGTCTGTCTCTCTTTTTCAATCTAAATCAAAAAGGAATTTGCTCCTAGGAGATGAGATGATGTACAGTGGAAAAAATATTTCAGCTGCAACTCCACTGGCAACCGTCAATGTGACCTTATAATCTCCCCCCAATTTATTCTCAAAACAGCTGCCAAAGTGATCTTTCTAAAACCCATCTATCCTGCCTTCTCTAAAAAAGAGAAACATCTCTGAAAAGATAGGAGGTTAAAGTCAGCACTCTCAGATTTGATATGTGAGGCCCCTTCTCTTTCTTGTGTCTTTTTCTCCTGACTCTTTCCTACACCCTTTAAACTATAGAAATTATGAAGAGGTGCCATTCCACTGGCAGGGCCTGCTCTGTCATCTTAGTTTTGAAGTCCTTACATTTGCTGCCTGTTCTGGTGAGAAATTTGTTGTCTAAGACGCACTTCAGTAGTACCACTGACTTCCATGTACCCTCCAGGCCCAATCAATCCCTTTGTTGATTAACTGAGCAAACATTCATTGAGCTCTTGTTATACACTAGGAGCTGTTCTGTACATTGAGTAGTAAACAAAGCCCTTATTTTCTCTGTGCATCTCACCATAAAAGGTAGTGGGATAGTCAAGTAAGCAAATAAGATTATTTGCAGCTAAATGAAGAAAATGAAACAGGATGATGAGTGAATATGGTTACATGAGACTCACCACATTGAGCTCTCCTAGAATTCAGCAGTCATGTGCTCATCATTCTTCCCACATTCTTCCTGCCCCAATTTCAACATGGTGTGTGATACACTTCCCTCATGGAATACAACTGGATGAATGAATGAATGGTTAACCTCTTTAGTTATTTAAGCCACGATTTCTTCATCTAAAAAACTAAGGAATTGAGGTGAGTACTAAAGTCCCATTACTTTTGGGATTTTAGATGTAGATATTCTAATTTTCTGATATTTCATTTAATTATGATATTCTAATATAAAAAATATGTGAATATTATTTTGATATTTATTGTACAGAGTACTAAGTCACAAGTAAAGTTCATAGGATCTTTAAAATACTTTTTAAAAACAAGATGGCAGCTGAATAGGTATCAGAAGACTATTTTTGGCGATTTTGTGGAGTGACTTCTTCAGATTTACTGGTAACACCTACTATGTAAGTCTTTTGAAACCTATTTGTGAAACATTTTGAATTTGTGAAACATTTTGAATCCCATGTGACTTATTAAAAACTAAATGAACTAGAAATTATAATTTATATTCAATGGAAATATTAGAATTTAACATATTTAAAAAAACAATTTTTATTCATTTCTAAGACCAAATTCAATTAAATAAGTGGGTAAAGTTATTTTTATAAAAATGCATTAAATCTCATATTCATTAAAATCATTTATACATTTTGAATACAAAGAGAAAAATAGAAGGAAAGAGATAGCAAAATGGCAGCAGAAATTAATTAACTGAAAACAGAAGGAGTATAGAAAATCCTTGGATAAAATCAGCAGTAATAACACATGTCTGGCAATTTCAATAAAAAATAGAAAATAAAATATGCAAAATCATGAATAATAAAGGGACTATAATTATTGATATGGAGATTAAAAACTACGTAAAATTTACTTTGTGAAGGCCATTTTGATGCATTTGAAAATCTTGACACGTTGAATGAGTTTCTTAGAAAAATATAATTATAAAAATGTAAACATTGAATTAATACCTATTGAAAAATGGAAAATAAAGTATCACAGAATTATCCTTTAAAAGGCTCTTGCCCTGCATGGTTTTATAGGCAGATTACATGAAAATGCAAAAGTGCTCACTCATAGGTGGGAACTGAACAATGAGATCACTTGGACTCGGGAAGGGGAACATCACACACCAGGGCCTATCATGGGGGGCGGGGGGGGGAGGGATTGCATTGGGAGTTATACCTGATATAAATGATGAATTGATGGGTGCTGACGAGTTGATGGGTGCAGCACACCAACATGGCACAAGTATACATATGTAACAAACCTGCACGCTATGCACATGTACCCTAGAACTTAAAGTATAATAATAAAAAAAAAAAATTAGGAAAAAAAGAAAATGCAAAAGTGAAGTTAATTCTCATATTAACATTTTTTAAGCCCAGAAAAATAAAATTTTAGGAAAATCAAAGACCCCCTAACCTACTGTGATGAACCTACGTAACCATAATACCAAAACTTTACTGCCTGATTTCAGTTATATGTGGAATTGTAGAATGTTAAGCTCTAAGAAGCAGAGAGAAGAATGGCTATTACGAGGGGCTGTGGTTGCAGGTAGGAGAGCTGGGGAGAAATGCATCAAAAGATACAAGATGTCAGTAAGGTAAGAGGAATGATTTCAAGAAGTTTATCGTACAATATGATGACTACAGTTAATAAAAATGCATTGTAATCTTGAAATTACTAAGACAATACATTTTAAATGTTCTCACTACAAAAACTGACCAGTATGTGAAATAGGCTTATGCTGATAAATTTGATTTAGCCATTCCAGCACACATACATATTTCAAAGCATCTTGTTGTACATGACAATTATATGCAATTTGTATTTGTCAATTAAAGTAAATAAACAAAATAGCAAGTAAAGAAGAATACCACAGAGATACAAAACTCCTAAATAAAAGAACAAATCAATTTCATCAATACATAGATATAATGTATATTATTAAAGATGAGCTTATTCTAGGCATGCATAATTTAATACAGATAATTGTCTTATATAATTATTCAGTCAAATAATAAAATCTGTATGTTCACCTCAACAAATCTCCAAAAGGATGTTTGATGCCATTTAAACTATGTTATTGTTAAAATCTTATGGGTTAAAGAAAATCAATAGATAACATTGCTATTTAAAATGAGAACCTAGGAGCAGTTTTATTAAATGAGAAACAAGCTGCAGATGGCTGCTATGAGAAAACTTTTTGTTTGGTGTATTTCAGGAAATGAAGTAAGGCATGAAGTTTAGTGAACTGGAAAGAAAGAGACAAAAATTATTTTTATTTATCTAAAATCTGATCTAAGAATATCTACAACAGTAACAGCAACACCAAGACATCACTTGAACTAATAATAAAAATGTTTAGATGTTTGACTTTTATCAGTTAAATATTTAAAAATCAATATTTTCAGTTTTACAAGATGAAAAGGTTTGTGGACATGGATGGTGGTGATGACTGTACAACATTATTAATATATATTTACTACTACTGAATAGTACACTTAAAACTGGTTAAGATGGTAAACTTTATATGTGTATTTTACCACAAAAATGTTGGAAAAAAAATCAATAATTTCTCCACATAACAAAAAAAAGATAAAAAATACAAAGAAAAATAAAATATATCTTTGAATATGGCAACGGACTTTAAATAGAATTCCATAATTTCTATGAGAAAATTTTCCCAGCACTTCATTAGGCCAAGGTGGGTGGATCATGAGGTCAAGAGATTGAGACCATCCTGGACAACATGGTGAAACCCTGTCTCTACTAAAAATACAAAAATTAGCTGGGCATGGTAGTACGTGCCTATAGTCCCAGCTACTCCAGAGGCTGAGTCAGGAGAATCACTTGAACTCAGGAGGCGGAAGTTGCAGTGAGCCAAGATGGTGCCATTGCACTCCAGCCTGCAGCCTGGCGGACAGAGCAAGACTCCATCTCAAAAAAAAAAAAAAAAAAAAAAAATGAATTACAAGACATAGTGGATGACATGTCTTTTCATTTTTATAACTGTTGACATACCATTATTTCATGAATATTATAAATATATCAGCTCTTTCCAACTTAATTTACAAATATTACTCCTTTTCCAACCAAATTCACAAATAATTTCTGGAACTTTTCATAATTATTCTAGAGTTAATTAAATTAATGGTTTGGAGTACTGAAATAAAATGATAACAATCGCATAGTACTTAACATATAATAGGTAACCTCGTATGCTCTAAGTATATTAAGTCACTCATTCCTCACCAAAATTCTATGATATAGATTCAGTTGTCCTGTCCCTCCGTTTCCTTGGGGATTGATTCCAGAACCTCTCACCCCCAGTCTAAAATCTGTGGGTACTCAAATTCCTTACATAAAATCGTGTTTTATTTGCATAAAATCTAGGTACATCCTTCCATATAATTTAAAATATCTCTAGATTACTTATGATACCTAATACAATGTAAATGTTTGTCAACTGTCATTATATTGTATTGTTTACTTGTATTATTTTTATTGTGTTTTTTTTTTCCGAAAATTTTCAGTTGCATTTGTCTGAATCTGTGGAGGTGGAACTGCTGATACGCAGGGCCAGTTGTACCATCATTAATCCCCATTTGCAGTTAAGAAAAGTGGGCATTCTCTGATTTGCCCAAAATTACATAACTAATAAATTCCGACATGTTGACGCCTGTATGAACACAGGCATTCTTGACTTCAGGGTTCATGTTCTTAACCTCATTATTCTATAATTCCTTACAAAATAACAACAACAATAACAAAAATATTGTTGGTAGTAGTTGTAGTAGTAATACTAATATATATACTAGCACTGTAGTCTGGCATAAAAATCTATAGCTAGGCCATTGAGAAAGAAATATAGCTCATCTATTAACAGATTCTGTGATGTGTAAGGATGAATTATTTGATACAGGTGGTATTACAAATGAATAAGAAAAAAGATTATTAAAACTAAGCAAATTATTCAAGAATGGTTCAGTAATCCTTTCAAATAAGTTACTTTCCTTTTTTATGGCAAATAAATTTCAAATAAAATAGGAATTAAAAAATAAAAGTATGAAAAGTATTGGCTTTCATGACATGAAAATATTTCCAAAATATTAAATTTTTTATTTAGAGAAAGGTCCTAATGGAAACAAAAATCCATGTTCATAAAATTAGCAAATCCTTCAGAATAAAAATAAAATATTTGAATATTAATATACAGTTAGATATCCATAATAAAAAAAAAGTAAAAGATGAATAGGCAATTTATAAAATATAGGTGGATAATAGTAATCTTTAAAATTTAAATGTTGCTATCAAAAAATTAAGTAAATTTACCAAATTAAGAATTAAACTAAATATTTAATGTAGCACTCATAGTATAGTGGTTCAAACATGAACTTCAGAGCCAATCTGCCACCAATTTATTCACTACATAAACTTAGGCCAATTTTTAATATTTTCCAACTCATTGATCTCCTAACATGGAGAATATATAAAGTCAAAGCCGCCTCCCTGCTTCAGTTCTCAGTGCCACCACACATTCTATCCAAAGGCAGCATCTAACTGCACTTGGTTCTAATCCCATCTAATTTGAGGTGTGTGAAAGAACATTGAAGTAATCATTTGAAGATCTGACTGTAAATCCTAGCCCTCTGCTTACTAAATATGTGTGCAGATCACGTCACCTTCTTGATTAGAATAGGTGACATTGAATTGGACTAGATTAGATCAATGATTTTCCAATACATTTCTGAAGATCCCAGGTGTTTATTGGTGATGACTTGGTGGCTCTTGCAAAGGGTGGGACTGGGCACAAGGAGAAAGCCTAGAAAAGGAATTCCAGCCCTCAGCACTTGGTTTGATCTACCAGTGATGAATGCCAATAACAATTGTTGCTATTACTCGGGCTATCAAGAGGAAGCATGGCATGGCATCAGCAGGCAGGCATGTGTAAAAGCTGATTTCAAAGTCTCTCTCCTCCTGCAAACTCTTCTCAAGGTGTCGTCTTTAACTAAATCACATAAATTGTAAGATCTTGTCTCACTAGATGGTATTATTCATCTTCCCTGCAGTACCTTCCACCAGGCTTTGTGTGGATAAAGGGGTATAAAATAGCTGGAAAAGAGGAGTAGATTAACATATGTTCCTTTGTCCTGGCTTCATTTTTCTTTCACTTCATACATCCCGCTTTTGCTAAACAAGCTAACAAACACAAGCAAAATGTCCACCGATTTATTGTTTCTAAAGGAGTTACTCTTCGTTACTGTTTCTTTTCAAGAGCGTTGTCACTAAGCTTCATTCTTGCTTTACACATTTTCCCACTTCTCATTGCTATTTTCCTACCTCTGACTGACCACCACTACCACCACCACCACACCCTTTGTCCTTTGTTTAGAGGCTAGGTTGAAGTTTAGGAATGAGAGTTTTGATGTTTTGGGGAATTTCTATGGTGAGAACTTATTACTATTGATCTCAGTTCTCTGAAAAGTGATGCTAATAAATGTGTTTCGGAATTGAGATGTGATCTAGTTGTTATACAGTTAATTAAGGTAGCATGATTATAATGTAAATTGTAAAATGTTGCCAAACTGCATATTTGTAAATTAATGATCCATGATGCCCAACTGTGTCCTTAAAATGTGTGAATTACTTTATTTGATTTTTCTAATACTGCTGTCTTTAGACTCAAGCTGAATTCGGAATTGTTTTTAATGTGGTGTTCTCAGAAGGTTTCTTTTTGCTAGATTTCCTGCAATCTACCTGCCTCTAGGCTGAGTGTCAGTCCGGATATTTGTGCAGGTTGTGTGGAGGCTCGTGATCTGCTGCATATCTTAACAGTGCGGTTGCTCCTGGAGCAGAATGATTGGCATACAGCAATCCCTCAATGACTACAACTAGGACCTCTGAATGCATTTACCATCTGTTGAACAGAGATAGTATTTCAGGACATCAGAATGTACTTAATAATTTCTTCAAGGTTCTTTCTTGATTTCCCAGGGTGATCACTGAAAATATTGAATAAAATTGGTCCCTAGATAGGGATCCATCAATTCTACAACAACAACCCATGCTATCCTCCGAAATGAACAACCTGTAGAAGCTTATGATTCTTATTTAGGAGTTGATGAATCTTGTTTAACATGACTATGAGGGTCATCCAATATTTTTTGCACTTATTTCAATGGCTGAATAATCAAAGAATACTTTGTACTCTGAAAGGGGTAACTGATGATTTTTAAAATCATATTTTGTTAAAAATATATTAACCACAACTGCATATATGTCAGTTTAAGCAAGTACCACAGGAATTTACTGAGGCTTTTTCTGCTTTCTTTTTGAAACATTAAATACTAAAGAAAAACACATATTGGAATATGAGTAAATGTTACTTTTTCTAGCTGAAGCATCCCAGCAGATAGAGAAATTTCATCAGTCTTTTTAACTGATCTCAACAGACTTCGGCAAGTTTGAGGCACTGAGCAAGATTTTTACTTTAAAACCGTGTCCCGTCATTGTCCAGACTCCGTAAGGTTAATACTTGTAGGAAGGGTCCCTAGGCACTATTAATGTCTTTACTATGTATCAGATTGATCTGAAGATTGTAAAAATATGTCAATCTAAAGCAAAATTGTGTGCTTTGTGTTAAAATTCAGAATAGAGTGTGACCAAAGAGATGGCGCTTCAGTGGATTGCTGTACACAGTAACAATGGATTTTATCATATTCATTTTCGGAAGTGAATTGTATAGGCATTTTCATGACATTTCAGAGAATTTTAAGCAGATGCTTTTCAATTTTATTTAGCCTTAAGGATATGATTACATTGCAGGCAACTCAGACGTAACTGCCTGGAGCTAGTGCGGAAAGTTCCTGGGATCATAAAATGAAGAACAAAGGGGGAACACGTGAGTTAATAAGGTCTCTCAAAGGATACAGTTAGGTGTATTGATGAGCCTTGAATGTGGGTCCTACCTCAAATATTTGAATTGACCAGATGTATGTATGAGTGCATAAATATGTGATTAGCTGAATACACTGGGGCAGAGTTTGATCTCCATTTAGCTGGAGTTAGTGAGGAGATTTCTAATCTGAGGCCTGGAATGGAATGCTCTAATGAATCTGCCATGTTATAGAGCATTTTAGTTTAACCACTCTTGGGGTGATGAACCAAACCCTAATATCTGAACATTAGGACAATCTCTGTAGAAAAATGTACATTTACAATGTGAGATACCAAGACCTCTATAGGTTAATGAAATAATAGATATGAAACATTTGGACTCATAGTAATGGTATTACCAAGGTTTCTCTAATATCAGATTCATAGATGGTGAAACATAAATCAGGAGGCAGAGTAGATAGAGGACCTAATTTCTTCTCTGTCTCTCCCAAAGAATGTTCTAAGTGGGTGTTTATAGGAGGCCAGTGTGATTTGGGGGTCCTGCTAACAGGAAGAATGAATTCTCTCATCACTCTTGAATTTTATTCATTATCTAGCCTGTAGACCACGTAATCCACATTTTTTTTTTTTTTTTTTGAGATGAAGTTTCACTCTTACTGTCCAGGCTGGAGTGCAGTGGTGCAATCTCAGCTCACTGCAACCTCTGCCTTCCAGGTTCAAGCAATTCTCCTCCCTCAGCCTCCCAAGTAGCTGGGATTACAGGCATGTGCCACCATGCCCGGCTAATTTTGTATTTTTAGTAGAGACATGTTTTCACCATGTTGATCTGGCTAGTCTCGAATTCCTGACTTCAGGTGATCTACCCACCTCGTCCTCCCAAAGTGCTGGGATTGCAGGCATGAGCCACTGTGCCCAGCAACATAATCCACATCTTAATCACAGACTCTCACTTTCATGTTGCCATGTATGATATCTGGGATACAAATGTAGAATTCCTAACTAAGCCATGGAGTCTAGGAACATTTCAGTTTTGAATTTACAAACAATATCAAGGTTCTGCATAGGAAATAGAAGCTTTGCAGCCAAGGAGCTTTCTAAGCAGCAGTAGTTTGACCCTCATCTGTCATAAATAGATTTGCACACCTATATTTACATTCAATCTAAGGGAGATTATAGTACCTCAAAGTTTAGTGTAATTTGTTTTTCTAATCTTCAGGCATCTATGTATTATTTTATCAATATGATTGGATCCCATATTGGGATTATACACTAGAACTTTAGAGTTTATACTTCTCATTTCACAAGCACTAAACACAAGGCAATGCAATTTCTGAAATAAAAGAGACTACATCTTATGGAGATTTTATTAAAATAAACATTTTAATTATTATTTATTCTTGAATATTTTTGAAGCACATTCATTACTTGGAATTACAGTCAAGTTAAAATTTTCCCAAGACCTATCAACTCAAAACCATTACATTTTAAAGTTAACCGTAAAGCTTCTCCCCAAATTGGAAAGTATGACAGCAATTCCATGTATTATAAGATTAATTTTTCAAGCAAAAATTTCCAGCCTTTCCAAATAAGATTTGAATTATTGTTTTTCTGATATGTTAGAAGAAAATGAATGTCCTCCACTGACTAATGAAAGGAAGATAGAGGGCACAGCCTCCGCCCCATCCCAATTAGCCTATCTGTCAGTGATGTCATAGCCAGTCAAATCTTAGGCTAAAGATTCTGTTCAACCCAGACTCAAATAAGAATGCATTTCCTCCTTGTTTTGTTACAAATAAAAGTGTAGAAGGAGAGGAAAATGCTATCAGATGAGAGCTTGAGAGTTTGCACATCTCCCAGTTTTTCTGACGTAAGCCACAGTTAGGAAGGAGATTCTTGGACAGGTTTTCAATCAACTGCACTTTTTCCATGTCTGTACCCCAAGTGGGTGAGAGATTGCATAATGGAGAGATAACTGGCCTCAAGAAATAGATGGTTTCCTTTTATGTAAACACTTACAAAGAAGTCTTGTTGTGTTTGATTGGAGTCACCCCCTGCATATTTGCAGTTTATGAGACAAATCCTCCTCTGAATTTTCTCCACTGCATCACATTAGGAGAATAGGAATTAGCTTCTTGTTCTCTCAACACTGAAGTGTCCCCACAATGGTAGTTATGAAAACAGCGCTACTTAATTTTTTTTTGATTGAATGAGCCAAAGGGAGCCATGGATGCATATTGCTTGGCTTTGTTATTTTCAAACCCTTAGGCAAGAAGTCATTTGCTTTAACGTTTAGGCAAGACCATGCTAAATGCAGAGTACAGAGTAAAAATCCCAATTTTCCAATTCAGATAGCATTTACCTAGAGAAAATATTGGAATACGTTAATCTATCTCAAGGCATTTAGGCAAGGAAATGTACATTCTAGTGACGCTTTATATTTCTTCTTCTCTCAGGAGAAATTTGGGGTTCATTGAATAGATTCTGAGGAGAGATCTGAATTGCTTTTAAAGCAAAATCTATTTAGGAAGGTGGAGGAATTATGCACAAAAGAATGTGGGATGTGGAAAAGCTGCTTTGTCCTGTGTTTTCTGATCAAACTGATTAAACCCCTTCTCCTCTCTTGTAGCCCATTGTGACCATATATTTATTCCTACATGCTCTTCCTTCTACTCACAGTGCAGCCCCCTTGTCTTCATTTGACAACTTATAAACATCTTGTTGCTCTTTATCTTTGTTTAGAGAAGCCTTTTCTGAACCTCGACTATTCAATTTAAGTTCTCTTCTGCTATTCTCTTTTCAATTCATGACCTTCTTTTTCTTCGTAAGGCTTAGTACTCTTTGTAATTTTAGACTTATTTCTGTGCCCATTGACTTGACACTTGCTTTTTAACCACTCTATTTCCTGTCCTCACCACTACTGTTATCTGTACTACCTAGCAGAGGCACATTTACTTTTTAATAATAGAGTACTGTATTAGGGTTCTCCAGAGAGACAGAACTAATAGGATATATGTATATATGAAAGATAATTTATTAAGGAAAATTGACTCACACCATCTCAAGGTGAAACCCCATGATAGGCTGTCTTCAAGCCAAGAAGAAGACAGTAGTGGTTCAGTCCAAGTCCAAAAGTTTCAAAAGTAGGAAAGCTGATAGTGCAGCCTTCAGTCTGTGGCCAAAGGCCCTAGAGCCAACCAGCAAACTACTGGTGTAAATCCGAGGCCAAAGAACCCAGAGTCTGATATTGAAGGACAGAAAGCATCTAGCATGGGAAAAATGAAAGCTAGAAGACTCAGCAAGGCAGCTTATCCCCCTTCTTCCGCTCGCTTTGTTCTAGCTTCACTGGCAACCGATTGGATGGTGGCCACAGACATTGAGGATAGGTCTTCCTCTCTCAGTCGGTTGATTTAAATGTAAATCTCCTCTGGCAACACCTTCACAGACACACCCAGAAATGAGACTTTACTAGACTTCTAGGCATCCTTCAATCCAATCAAGTTGACACTTAATATTAACCATCACATATACTATATTTTTTATAACAAATAATGTACAGTACTGTTTATAACAATATGTGATATTGTTTATAACAACTAATATGTAATATACCTTTACTGTTCTGAGTTGAGGTTAATATATGATACAACTTAGCTACACACGTAATTTTTTTAAAGTCAGTATCATGGTTAACTAGAATAGAAGAAATTATGGAAATTAATTATAATAAAGTATTAAATATTCAATATGTAAAATGCTAAGGCATAACTTCACAGAATGATGTGATAAAGTAGGAAGATACATACAAGTATGCATGGTATCACCTGGACACGGCCAGTACACATGCAGAAGGGTGCGGCATGTTGTTTCAGTGATTCAAGAGCAATGGCATAGCCACTCATTATGTGATTTTCTAAAATTGTGACCACATGTTGGTAAATTCTGAATCAAACTATGTTAAATATGTCCTGATTAATATGAGACTTGCACTCAGGGAACTCAGTATGTATTAAAACTGTGTAAATAATTCTTTGTATAATATCTAGTACATGGAGAGAGTGTCTAACCTCAAGCAATTATAAATTGGCTTCTCACCTCCATGAATAAACATGCAGTGAGATCTCTGAAAGTCATGCAGGAGTTGGGAGAGCTATTTATTGGTGAGACTGTCCTGAATATTGCAGTGTATCTAGTGCCCCTGGATACTGCCCAATGAGTGCCAAGGGTTCCTTCAGTTACTGTGACAATCAAAAGCCATCCCAGCTAAATTCTAGAGTTTCCCATTGTACCTTCCAAAGCATCACCACTTTTGAGAATTTCTGGCCATTCCTGTTGTAGATGCTCCAAATGTGTTGAAAGAATTAATCAACTTACACCATTCTTATTGTTTCTTTCTGGCTTATGTATGTTTTGCCTTTTTGAAGATTTTTTATCTCTACATTTAGCATTGCAACTTGATATGGAAAATACATAATAATTACTTATATTTAATTGAGCAAAAAAGTGAATAATAAAGTTCTGCAAGTGCTAAGGATAATCGTCATAGTCCCTCTGTGCTGTTCCTCCTCCTCGACCTACACTTTTTGTTTGCCCCGGCACATTCTAATGTTTAATTCCCTTGGGCTGCAATAGGGACAGTGGTATTGGCGGAGGACTACTATCCAATTTCTGATGGTCTGACCCAGCGTTGTTGCTCCTATTCTATTCTACCAGTTGTTAATGAGCTACTACTTTGATTAAGAAGCTGGAGAACAGACTTTCATGAATCAAGTCTACCTGTGAGGGGCTCAGAACTTCTTCATGTTTTCTTTCATCTTCTCATTGAACATTTTCTTACATTTGAATATTATTCTCTTCATTATAATGATTTTCATTATCAGTGGTTCCAGGCACACAGAAAAAAACTTTACCAGGCCTGAGAAAAGCTTGTAAATGATAGTAATAACATAGAGTCATATCATCTCACACCAGTTAGAATGGCAATCATTAAAAAGTCAGGAAACAACAGGTGCTGGAGAGGATGTAAAGAAATAGGAACACTTTTACACTGTTGGTGGGATTGT
Organism: Piliocolobus tephrosceles; assembly: GCF_002776525.5. Taxonomy (NCBI): domain Eukaryota; kingdom Metazoa; phylum Chordata; class Mammalia; order Primates; family Cercopithecidae; genus Piliocolobus; species Piliocolobus tephrosceles. The sequence continues at coordinate 34,117,559 of NC_045435.1, read as the reverse complement.
AAACTAGTTCAACCATTGTGGAAAACAGTATGGCGATTCCTCAAGGATCTAGAACTAGAAATACCATATGACCCAGCCATCCCATTACTCGTTATATACCCAAAGGATTATAAATCATGCTGCTGTAAAGACACATGCACACGTATGTTTATTGCGGCACTATTCACACGTGTGTTTATTGCGGCACTATTCACAAAGACTTGGAATCAACCCAAATGTCCATCAGTGACAGACTGGGTTAAGAAAATGTGACACATATACACCGTGAAATACTATGCAACCATAAAAAGGGACGAGTTTGTGTCCTTTGTGCGGACATGGATGCAGCTGGAAACCATCATTCTCAGCAAACTATGGCAAGAACAGAAAACCAAACACCACATGTTCTCACTCACAGGTGGGAATTGAACAATGAGATCACTTGGACATGGGAAGGAGAACATCACACACCAGGGCCTATTATGGGGAGCAGGGAGGGGAAAGGGATGGCATTGGGAGTTATACCTGATGTAAATGACGAGTTGATGGGTGTTGGCGAGTTGATGGGTGCAGCACACCAACATGGCACAAGTATACATATGTAACAGACCTGCACATTGTGCACATGTACCCTAGAACTTAAAGTATAATAATAAAAAGATTCTCTGCATTATTTTTTGTATCTATGCTAATGACATGTTATAATTTATTATTATTGTGTGTTCATTGGCATTTGAAAACAAAATTTTAAAAGGAATTGAAGAAGGGTTGGCTCGCACCAAGTCACTAGACAAGGAGTGAGAATGCCTGTATTTTATACTGACTTCAGGAACTGTGCTGTCTCAAATCAGACCCTTAACCTATTTCTTGCAAATTATCTTTCCCTTGTGAGGCTAAATTAATGCTTGTAAACAGCACTGAGAATGAGCTATTTCAATGGAAGATGTTTTAGAAATGCAAAATGTTATTGTTGCAATTTGTGCTTATGTAGATACATCTTTACTTTCATTGCTGAGCCGTGATTGTTCAGGGATGGCTAAACCTCAGACTGAAAGTTTAGATAATGATACCCGGTATTTTCACAGTTCCTTGACTCTGAGAACCTCAAAATATTCAGTCCCAAATGCAAATACGTATCGGGTAGCATATGTGTATGTGTGTATACACACCACACACACACACAGTCACCCGATTTGCAATGGGAGTTATGGCAGATGGCAAGGACAGAGCTGCCTATTCTGTTCTCTCACTGGCTACCTGGTGAGCAAGCTGGGAAAACAATGAGAAGAGTCCCAATTACATAAAACCTTGAACATGCAAAATTGAAATGACAAGCTAAATCCACTTAAATCAAGTTGATTTTTAAATTTAGGTTATTTTATATCCATGAAAATAGTGAAACTCGATTTCTTCTTCTCTAATCCTCTTATAGCACCTGCTACTTTTATCATTCATCATTTTTCATGGTACTTAATCATATCTCCCTTGTGTTGTTACCTGTTTTATGGGCATACATCTTGTCTTTTCAATTAGATTCCAAACTCCCATGAAATAATGATCATCCTTTCTTTAAAAAAAAAGAAGTTTTTCTCACTATTTAGCCTGCTTTTTGACCCATATTCTGTAATCCACATATGATTGTTATAGAATATAAAATAGTAAAATAAAACTATTATGTCAAACAATATTATAGCCGGCTTTCTATACCAAAATTCCTTTCACAATTTCCATTTGGGTAAAATCTTTACATATATTATCTTCCCTCACTAAGTCTCACACTGTAAATATCATATGAAACTATAAATTTCAAAGAAAAATTGACATCACATCTTCGCAAATGGTAACTTCAGATTATGCTGAAGGTTCCATCTTTGTGAGGATTATTCATTTGAGAGGGTGTGTATTAGTTTGTTTTCACACTGCTGTAAAGATACTACCAGAGCCTGGGTTATTTATAAACAAAAAAGGTTTAATTGACTCACAGTTCTGCATGGCTGGCCTTAGGAAACTTACAATCATGGCAGAAGGTGAAGGAAGCAGGCACCTTCTTCACAAGGCAGGAGAGAGAGCGAGCCCAGGCTAAACTACCATTTTTAAAACCAGCAGATCTCATGAGAACTCCCTCACTATTATGAGAACAGCATGGGGGAAACTGCCCCCATGATCCACTCACCTCCCAGCAGGTCCTTTCCTGGACACAGGGGAATTACAATTTGAGATAAGATTTGGGTGAGGACACAGAGCCAAATGGTATCAAGGTGTTACATTTCAGGAGAAACGTGTTTTGGGAAATCTTTTACCACTCCCTTCTTCCACACTGGACTCGACATCACAGAAGCCAAACATATTCTATTCTTTTATCAGCAGCATGCCTTGCAGACAGAATGTTTTCAAAAATGGTTGAACAAATACAGTGTTGAGTGTTTTCTGGATACTTCAATTGCTTGCGTAGAAGTATATGCTTATATGTGTATGCTAACATTTTTGTCCCAAGTAACATAGTAAAGACAATAGGGTACAAATCTAGGACTGCAAAGAAAACCATCTTAACACCAATCTGCTTTTAGTCTGGTTGCATGTAACCCATTTATGTCAGCTGATTGTCCATCTGGCTTCACAGACAGACTGAATGGACACCTGAGCATGTTTCACATTACTCTGCTTTTATAGGTATCGCCACCATTATAATATGTGACCACCAAACTCTATAGCCGTTTCCAAAGTGTGTTTCAAGCAATGTGCTCGGTGTAGGAGGTTAATAGGTATTACTAGGAGAACAACCTTTCATGGTCAAAGACATTTGGAACAGTTCTAGGCTTTGGATTAAGCTAAATGTTAAACAGTTTCTATAAATATGAAGTTTCTCAAACCCTATAATGTATTACTGTATTACTTAAAATCTTTAAGAGAACCATATATTATAAAGTGATTTCTCAAGCTCGTTTAATCACAAGAAAATTTTCCAAAGCACACTGAGGGATTGATGTTCCTTAGAACACACTTGAAGAAATATTTTAATAGAATCTTTTCTGATTATATATTTCCAATTGTATTTTGGTAAGTATAACCTTATTAATACATAAACAAACAAAAAAATTCTACAAACATGGTTCTTAAATGCGAAGCAAGTAGAAAAGACGTACTTTTATTTTGAATAAACCAGAGCAACCACCAACCTTGAATAACTCTGGAGTTAGTAATGTGAATGATTATTCTTGCGTTTTAAAAATTTTGAATAAACCAGAGCAACTGCCAACCTTGAATGACTCTGGAATTACTAATGTGAATGATTATTCCTGCATTTTTTTAAAAAACAAATTCTATGTTATTCTTAAAAGAATCTTAGTTAATAGTCATTACCATGGAGTTCAAGCTGGCAGAGAATTAGCTATTTCTGGTGAGTTGTTTTTTTTTTTTTTCTCCATTGGTAAGTACAATAGAGTGAACCTAGTTGTAGCCTCTAGGCCAGGATCTTGCAGAATCTCATGAGTCTTCATGATGACCATCAATTTTCAGTTTGTGGGGCTGTAACTCTAGGAAGTCTAAGGGCTGATTTGAATCAGTGTTCTTCCTACTCCACATCCTGACATCTATCGTTCAGATTTTATAAGTTCTTTATCAGCTTATTTTCCTCTTTGCCATAAAACAGAGTGAAGAATGTGAAACTGCTATTGTTTCCTGGGAGTTAGACCAAGGCTGCCTTTTCCATAAAAAATATAAATTTTGAATGAAATGAGAGAAGAACCAACATGTGTTGATTATCTACTATGTGATCATCACATATCATCAGAACAAGCCTATATGATTCTTCTGATTATGTTTAATTATAAATTAAGAAACTGGGTTCCCTTCCCACCACAAAAGCTAGAAAATGGCAAAAATGGAATGTTTGTGTGGGTATGTCAGATTCTAAAGTTCAGCCTCTTCTTTTAATCACCTTACTTTCCAACCAAAATCTACAAGCAGTCTTGTACAAAGGTAATCTACTAATTATTGAAACCTTTTTTTTTTTTTAAAAGAGACCATTTTAAATGTCTTCCATTTTAATTTCAATTTTAAAAATAACTTTACCATATTTCAATTTTAAAAATATCTTTATCAGATTTACATTGTTAATGTAATAACTACATGATTAAGCATGTCTTTAGCATCAAATAGCAAGATAATACAGGATTTTAAACAAAGAGATGCTGTATATATTTTGTCAAGCATCCTTAAACTTATGCTGGAGAATAGTGGGACCAACATCTCTGCGATTCTTCTAGCCTTTTCTTCATGCTATTTCTCTTAAAGTTCACAAAAATGGCTACAGTATTTTATATCATATCCACATTCAAAATGGATGAAGGTGATGGTGGCAGGAGGAGTGGGTTAGGAGATTTCAGTGTAAGTAATTTTCATCCCTCTATCAACAAAAGCAAAAGTGTTTGCTGGGTCCATATCAGACATTTGTTTACTTCTCTGGGCTGAAAATTATGACATATGACCACATAAGAAAGGTGGAAAGTGAGACTTTACCTTGGCAGACAAACAGCTGCCCTCAGCAAGTCTTTCCTAGGAGGAGGAGGGGATAGGTGTCATCTAGGTCACTAACAGTGGCTGCTACAATGTGTCACATACTGTCTTATCAGCTTCCATCCACATTTCTGTCCTACTTTTATTAAATTTACTGATTGGTTGTGATGAATCAGCCTTAACTATTTCATGGTTTGTGGAGATTGGTTCACTCTAAGTACAATAGGATGGTAGGATTTTTGCTTTAATGTTCGTTTTAAACAGAATTCTAGACACAGGTCTAACATTCAAATTGAATTATGTTTTCTGTTACAAGATGGTGAAATGTCCTGGATATATCCTCAGGATATGTTAGTGCTTTCTTATAAAGTAATGTAAGCAATAGCAATTTCTTACTTGTAGAGCATTTTGTTCTGGGTGGAGTCTGCATGGTGGTACTAGGGGCTGGACCTAGGGAAGGTAATATAATGAAAGTTAGCTTTGGAGTGTTTAGAAGCCAATTTGAAAATACCTATCAATCTAAAATGCACATACCCTTTGACTCAGCAGTTTTACAAGTTTGTTATAAAATATCGATAGTTATATAAAATTCCATATAGTACATAAAATGATATGTGACCCTATTGTTTTATAATAATGAAAAACTAGAAACACCTAAAGTGAATGTCCATTAACATTTTATACATTTCTATTTTCCTTCCATTTTTGTAGTGAACATGACTTATATTCATAATAAAACGAAACGTCAAAATCAAAATGAAAGCATTGTAAAGTAGTTTTAGAGTTCAGTTTCTTTATAGATTTCATTTTTCAAATATCTATTTTTGTGGTTGTTGTTTGGGACTAGAAGCAGTCGGCTGATGATCAGCTTTGTCCTAAGTCTATCCAGCTCTCAAATGTTCTTCTTTGAAATCACCTTTAAGAAAATGAATATAGAGCTCGGTCTATTGTTGTTGTTATTGTTAGTGGAAGATGGGGGTTGCTGTGTTTTCCCTTAGCACTAGAAAAGAAATAGAGCCAATGGCAGCAAAGAGCTCATCGGCTTTGCAGTCAGATGGACCTGGATTTTAATTCCACACCCATGGCTTTCTAGCAGTGTGGCCTTGGGAAACACATTTAGCCTCTCTGAGACTCAGTTCCCTCATCAATTTTGAACATCAAAAAGAAATTGTGCTAACTGGTAACATGAGTGTATTAGTTTGCTGAGGCTCCCATAACAAAATACCTTGGACTGAGTGGCTTAAACAACAGAAAATGATTTTCTCACAGTTTTGGAGGCTAGAAGTCCCTGATTAAGGTTCCAGCAGGTTTGGGTTCTTCCACATCTGCTCTCCTTGGTTTGCAGATGGCCACCTTCTCACTGTGTCTTCACATGATCTTTTCTGTTTGCATGTCCCTAGTGTCTCTTCTGCTTCTTTTTATAAGAACACCAGTCCTGTTGGATCAGGGTCCCATCCTTATGACTTCATTTAAACCTTAAAGGCCCTGTCTCCAAATACCGTCACATTTGGAATTAAGGCATCAATATATGAGTTTTTAGGAAGTGGGGGGTGGGGGGGTACAGTTTAGTCTGGAAAAGTGAAAGATGCCTTCATAATGTAAGAGGAACTTAGTTCACCCTTTCTCCTACCAAGCTTAAGTCCTCCAAAATTAAAACAAGGGATTTTACAACAATCTTAGAACAAATCTGGAACATATAAGGCTGATTTGTTTATAGGTGCAACTGGTACCTAGTGTATATTTGGTAGCCAACAAACTTTGGTTGATTTGGACACATGTAAATTGAATTGGAATGTATGGGTTACACCAAACAGAAAGCATGTATCAATTGGATACCAATGTGGTCCAACAGAATTTCTTTACTACATCTGGATTAGATTTAGATAACTTCTTTCTAGAACAAGTGAGCCCTTGATGCCCCTTTTAAACTTTGCAGCAACTATCTCTACTCTCTGAGGATATTTTTATGCTATACCGAAACATGATTTGCACCCCCGTAGAGTTTGGTCACAGAGTTCCTTCTCATCACATATCTACCATTTTATTTTGATTTTACATAGCTTTCTGCATTGTCTCAGTATAACTCCTTTCTGCTTAGGCCCTCTGGAAACCTTGTACTCTTGTAAACCAAATCTCCCATGTTGTCATCCTTTCACTGAACTCTTTGTATATCTGCATGCCATGCTTGAACTGAGGCTCTCCTTTGATTACATAACTTACCCGGTACACCCTTACTTAGTGGGTCATGAAACATGGGTGAATGATCTTCTGACTGCAGACTATTGTCTCTATCCTCCTGTTTTAAGTCTTCCTTTGAGGTTCCTGCTCATTGACTATGTTTATTTCTATCCTCCTCACTCTGCCATTCATGGATATCCTGATGGTTATCCTCTAATTTTGCAGACCTTGGGACCAATCTCACTTTTCTTCTCTACCCCTGTTGAGAGGAAAAAAGGATGTTTAGACAATTTTTATAATACCCTCATTTATAACACTTTTATTTCCTCAATTCTACATCTTTCATTTCAACGTCACTACAGGTACCTGCTTCTAGGTCCCTTACTGAGAAGCATTAAACTCCAGTATTACACTCTTCAACCGCAACCTCCTCCCTTCTCTTTCAAACTCTCGCTCCCCTTATCTCTCATATTTAATCTCATAGACAAAGGTCCTTGCTTTGCTCCCTCATTATATCAACTGCCTCCTGCCATTTTTATTTCCCCTTCCCAGCTTAGGCCCTTTGAATATGGGAACTACGGTTTCTCTGATAGTGCTGGTTCCCCTATTCCTTCTACTATATCCATCTATATAGCCTTACTCTTAATAAATGCTACAATCAGCCTTTAAATACATTATAGCATTTCAGCCTCACAAATCCTGCAAGAGAGACGTGGAGACATGGCAGAGACCATTTTTTCTGCTTTGCAGTTCAGAAACCAGATTCTCAGCAAGGCTGGGTCACTTGTCTAAGAATACACTGGTGGTACATAGATGAGTATACAGCAAAGCACAAATCTTGGGATCTTGATTTCACAGTTTTTCTCAGGACTAGTGGTTTTAAATCTATAATTTTTTATAGATTTTTTTCCCCAGAAATTGATGTCTCAATGTATAAAACAGATAAAAACATGCTTTTTTGGAATATTGAGTCTGAAGGGCCCAGAATTTCTTATGTGTTGAGTTCCCTTATTGCTACCCAAGTTATCTGACCTCCAGTGTACCTGAGTTTATGGAAGAAACACATTTTGGATAATTTCATATCCCCAAACCTCTAGTAGCTTTAGTTCATAAAAGAAATGTATACATACATATAGTGATTATACAAAGCTTATTTTAACTGAGGAAAGGAAAAACACAATGTAGAGATAAATGAGAGTGCCTCTGAAGGGAGAAGTGAAAACAGTATGATTTCTTAGAGACTGGCCCTGGAACCTGTCTTATTTAACATTTTCATAAATGATTTGGAAGAGGGAATGCATGGTGAATTATGCAAGTTTGCAGATGACACTAAGCTCTTCCAGGTAGTGAAATGCCAAGCAGATGGAGATAAACTGCAGGGAGAACTTGCCAGCCTGTGTGAGTGGGCAGAAAAGTGGTAGATGATATTCAATGTGGGCACTGAAAGGTAATTCACTTAGGAAAAAAAATACAGGCTGTACTTATCAATAAATAAGTTGAGTTATCCAGTAGTACCATAAAAGTTACAGGCAGTTTTTATAGACTACTCTTTGATGTAACCTTTGTATATATTGACAAATCAAGATGGGAATTGAAAATAAACACACAGAAACATTAACCCTGAATTAAATGATATATCATAATATGGAATATTTAATCCATTTCCCATCTAATACTAATTGAATATCTAGTATGTGTTCTGGGCATTGAAATCTGTTTGGTCATGCATCTCAATTTTTTTTTTTAAAGAATATCTACAAATAAAGAAGGCTAATGAGGATAGACTAAAAATTAGGTCACAATTGTCCAAGCTTGAAATAAATACAAATAACGTTTTTTAAAATTTTGAATGTTCTGAGGATTTCCCCTTCTTTCGTTTGGTATTATAATTACCTATGAGATAGAAATGCAAGAATTTTTTTTCTAATAGGTTTACATATGTTAACTTGGAGGGTAAGATGGTTTGAATGAAATACCTAATTTCATAAAATAGTGGAGGGTAAAATTCAAGCATAGGTTTTCTGATGCTAACTTCTGTTCCTTTTCTAAAGTACCATACACCTTTACTTATCAAGAAATAAAGTGAAATAATTTTGTTACATCCAAAAATGGAAAGATTGGGCATGTAAAATGATTCTGGATGGATAGGTGATGGATTGTTATGTAAGCTGTGGATGAAGAGATATTAATGAAGATACACATAACCATGCAGTACCTCTTTCAATGTTTATCCCTTTTATTAACAGTATGTGGCTTTTAGGAATCATGGGTAGTTTCTAGAGTATCACCAACAACATGTAAGTCAGATAGCACTTTAAGACTTCATTATAATGGCAGAAGAAAAGAATCAAGAAACATACAGTTCACGGTACCCAATAAAGGTGGAACACCTGCCTACTCCCTAGGCTAGCATTCTGCATACATGTTATGTGGTAGTACTATTGGAGCTGTACATTTTGGCCATAAGTGAGTGAAGGACATGAAGATCGAGAAGAATTAGTCCAGAAAGCCTTGACAGATAAGGTCTATGATGATTAATAGCCTAGAGTTCAGAGACAAACTTAGAGGTGAACCAAGCAATACCCAAGAGATAAAGGTTGCTGAGACTAAAGGGAGAAAAAGGGAGGGGAAAGGAGTGACAGCAGAGAATGTGGGATCAAAAAGTGAATGAATAAAAATTAATATCCAATAATATATGACTGGGATAAAGTTAGTCATAGTCATATTATTTTTCCTGCTGCATTATTCTGGGTGCTCAAGTCATTAAGCTTGTGAATTATTACCCTGGGATAATTCAATTATTACTATAATAATACAAATTTATACTCCAGATTTCTTTTTTAAAGATTTTATAATTATAAGAAATGTACATGTGTTCTTCATGCCTTGAGACCTTTTTCTCCATTTGAGCTTGTTTTCTTGGCCCCTTAAAAGTACAATCTCTTTCCCCCATTCTCGTCCCTGCTCATGGCCTCTGCTCTGGTAAATTCTTGTACATGTAAAATAACCCTACCAGCTCTACTTCATCAAACTCTAACCATCACTCAAAACTGAACCCAATCACCCTAATCTGCTCATTTATTTATTTGTTCATTTACCCATTTTACAAATATTTAATACAAATCTATATTAATGGAACTTGGCTCATCTATTCTTATGCATCTATAGCATATATAGTCCATACTATTTTACTGTGAATTATTTGTGCATTGGTCTTGCTACAGCAAAAGACTGTTGAATATATATAAATTACTGGAGAGAAGGGACCATAGTTTTTGACTCTTTTTCTATCTATCTTGCCCATAGTGCTGAAATGTAAAACCTTTGGCTTGGTTGATTGCCTCATAGATTGAAATTGTCATTTGAAAGGGAATACATATGTATCAGCAGCTTTGAAGGGGAAAATAATTAAGCATTTCTTTTTTTCTGAAGAATTATCTTTCACTTTGGAGATAAGTTTTCCCAGATTCAAAGGATACCCCCCAAAAGTCTTCAAACATAACCTCATGATGCTGTTTCCAGTTCTAGAAGAGTTTGGTATCTATTACACTACCATTCGATTTTTTCCCACTTAAAACTGTCATTCAATTTTAGCTGTTTTCTTTACTTTGTCCTGCAAAGCTTCCTTCTTAAATATTCACTTTGATATCGTGTTCATCTTTCATATTCAAACCTTCTTTTTGTCATATATGAATAGTCTTGGAGTTTTTCCTAGAGAAATCCTGTTGTGACAAGTGGGTGTCATAGCACCTGGTGTTGGTCATTTAAAATGTGTATCCAAAAAACTCATATAACTGTCACTGTGCTTTTATCCAGAATCACAACATAATTACCCATGATAAAAAAAAAAAAAATGACGACGACAACAACAACAAAATAGACAGTGGGAGTGCCATGCAAAGATAAGCAAACAAGGGAGCATTTAGGGAGACTGTGAAAAGCAAAGCATAAAGAAAAGACAACAGATGAAAGCTGAGATGTGAGTACCACATCTTGCCACACAAAACAAACAAATGCAAAACAAACACAAAACCCCACTGCACTCACCAGGTCAGGCTATTTAAAAGTAACCATTTGGTAAAGTGTGGGTAATCTGTAACAAAAGCCTTGAATTGTGGCCAGAGAAGAGTTTAAAGCATGTTCTCAACAGCCTAAGCTAAGTGTGAGAACATCTTCTGTCCAGCTGTACATGCTGAGGTGACTGTGTTTCTAGCATATTCAGCTCCACATTTTCTACTGTGCCCAACATGTGGTAGCCATGAAATAGAAATTGTTGAATTAAACTAGGTTGACTTTCATGGATTAATGTAACAGAATACCTAGCTATTATCTTAGCAGAAAGTAGAGATAAGGGGGAAGAACTATAAGTCTGGAAGAGAAGATAGACTTGATGGCCCAGTAAGCCAGGACAGCAGAAAAGCAGTGGTCAGGTGCTGTGTCAGGAAAAAGCAGCCATGGACAAAGGATGACTATGGAAAGAAGGTATAGAGGGTCCTGGACATGATTTTTGCTGGCGTAATAATACTACATAGGGCCAGAACTCATTAGCGATGTCTTTGGTAGACTAGCAGCATAATTCTGTGTCAAAAATGCTATAGCATTCTGCTTTCCCTTTCACCTCAAGTTTTACTTTCAAAGAATCCATCCAATTATTACCCCTAGTTTATCCCATTGTAGAGTGTTCAATAATTCTAGCAGGGGACTCCTAATTTGTAAATGTGCAGTTCCAAGTGTTTTCTTACCAACCTTTCATCAATAGCTATTTTAGTAGTCTTCATTACTTCCTAATAGTCTACTTTCTTTGGTGTATCACCAGAAAAAAAACACTGAATTTAGTATTTTAGTCATTGTTGAGTAGTCATTGATTTCATGCCTGCCCCATTTATTTAGAGTCTGTTTTCTCTTACTCTCTTTTTGATTTAAAAATTTTACATATACTTAGTTTTCTTATTATTTTTAATCTCTTTGGCTAGTACTAATGCTTCTATTTTTTTTGTGGCCATTATTTGCTTTCAGCTGTGAGAAACTGATTCGTACTCTTCTACAATAAACTATTGTTTCTTATTAAATGCTAAATAATAATACATAATGATGATAGTGAAAGAAAATAAAAGATAGTTTCCTGCCCTTGCAGTGATCCAGTCTAAAAGAGGAAACAGAACACAGACTCAGACTTACATGACTAAAACATGCCTACCATCAATTAATTACTACTATCTGGAAAACACTAACTATTCAGAGATCTGGAGAGGAGGGGTTGTTGGCTATTTTAGTTGAGTGATTTTAATGACTGGAGGCAGATATGTTTATTTGAGAATATCTTCATGGAGCAAGTGAGTCTTGATGGAAGCAACTGTGAGTGAAGTTTAAGACAAGGGATTAGTGTGATAACCTTTGCATATTTGAAAATGTCTAAGAACCTGAATGCTGAAATTCTTAGCTAGATATGTGATGTTTGGAGTAAAAAAAAAAATGAAACGCAGTGCAGACTCAGGACACATCTTTCTTTGGTTATTCAAAGAAACCAGTGACATATTTTGAAATATTTTCATCACAAATTAATGCATCGTTTATCGGATCACATATTTTTTTGTTGTTGTTCACGATAGCTGTTGTTTGGGACTAAAAGTAAAATGGTGCTGGATAGTTTTCCTATCGAATGTCTTTCATCATCTTGATAAGGACTTGAAGTGCAGTATAGGAAAACCTAAAAATCTTTACTACTGTGGAGACGTCAGTTGTTGGATGATTTTTAATATTGACACCATGTATTTTATCAAGCAAAAACCCTTACCTAAATAATGTATCTAGAACATGGCTCCATCATGTCTATACAATGGTATTTTTTATTTCAACACTAGATTCATTTTAGCCACTCCTGAAATTATGTTCATTACCAGATATTCTTTCCTTTACATGATTCCTCTTTATCTTTTGAAGTCTTTGCATCCTTTAGGTCTAAATTCAAGCCTTTTACCAAAAGCTTTTTTCTTAGTATTTTAACTGTTTTCTTAAAATTACTTCTAAGAGTTACTGCCATATAGTTATACACTTCGTATATGTGATTGTTTTGGTCTTGAATTGCAAATTAAAATATGAACTTTTATAGGCAAGTACCATGGTTGCTTCTGTATCCCACAGAGTTAAGCAGGGGGATGAAATATAATCAATTTCTAATAAAAGTTTGTTGATTGAATAGTTGAAAAATAGCAATTCCTTTATGTTGTGGAGGCAAAAGGCGTCAGAGCAATGACATGAATCTCTTGTCCATATGGATTCTGTAGATATGGATTTTACTTACTAGTTAAACATTAAACCAAAGCCACAGTATTTCCATTGAGTCTAGAAACTCAACTATGTCTTAGTGAACATAAAATGCTACTTACTTCTAAGTCCTCTTCCCACAGTGAGGTTTTATTCCCTTTTTTGAAGGCTTATAGCATTGCTTTTTATTGATTTCTGTCTGCAACAATCCAATGCTGTTTACTTAGTATTAAATAATAGCAATGACAGCAACATTAACAAAGTGATTTTTTCTCTTTTAATGTCAGAATAATCTGAAGGGAGTTCAGTAATTTCAGTGGCTTATTGGGAGTGTGACCATATAATTTATTATTCCAACTGAGATACTTCTGACAATGAAAATGAACTTTATTAATAATTACAATGGCATCATAGATATTAACTAGGACTGTCCAAAACACACTAAAACATGTGATCATCCTATATATTAGTGTCTTGGAATTTGCTATGGAGTAATAAGAAAAAATAATTAGGGTGGAATAGGGCTATTTATTTTCTATTCCTTCTTATCTCATAATCCGTTTCTTAGTGGCTTGAGGGTTGTCATTAGAAATTCCATGTATTAAGAATTCTAGCCAGGCCAGTCACCATGGTCCAAACCTGTAATCTCAGTGCTTTGAGAGGCTGAGGCAAAAGGATTGCTTGAGGTCAAGAGTTCAAGAGCAGCCTGGGTAACATAGCAAGACCCTATCTCTACCAAGAAAAAAAGAGCCATGGTTATTCGCACCTGTAGTCCTATCTACTAGCTAACTAGCTACTCTGACGTCTGGGACAAGAGGATAAGAGGACCTACTGAAGCCAGGAGTTCGAGGTGGCAGTGAGCTATGATTGTGCCACTGTTCTCCAGTGTAGGTGACAGAGCAAGACCCCATCTGTATTAGTTCATTCTCACATTCCTATTAATAACTACCTCAGACTAGGTAATTTATAAAGAAAAGAGGTTTAGTTGACTCACACTTCTATAGGCTGTATAGGAAACATGGCTGGGGAGGCCTCAGGAAACTTACAAGCATGGTGGAAGGTGAAGGGAAAGCTGGCACATCCTACATGCCTGGATCAGGAGGAAGAGAATGGCAAGGGGGAGTTGCTACACACTTTCAAACAAACGTATCTCCTGAGAACTCTATCATGAGAGTAGCAAGGTAGAAGTCTGCCCTCATGATTCAGTCACCTCCCACCAGGTCCCTTCTCCAACAATTCCACATGAGATTTGGGTAGGGATACAGAGCCAAATCATATCACCATCTATCAAAAAAGGAAAAAAAAAAATCCCACACAGTAAACAGGCAGCAGTATGGGCTTTTATTCCATCTTGTTTAGCTTATAAAAATAGTAGTTTACAATAATTATGTACAAGACCACTTTCCTCTTTTCTTTTCTTTTTTTTTTTTTTTTTTTTTGAGACAGAGTCTCGCTCTGTCGCCCAGGCTGGAGTGCAGTGGCCGGACCCTGGCTCACTGCAAGCTCCGCCTCCCGGGTTTATGCCATTCTCCTGTCTCAGCCTCTGAGTAGCTGGGACTACAGGCGCGCCTGCCACCTTGCCCGGCTAATTTTTTTTTTTTTTTTTTTAGTAGAGACGGGGTTTCACCGTGTTCGCCAGGATGGTCTCGATCTGCTGACCTCATGATCCACCCGTCTCGGCCTCCCAAAGTGCTAGGATTACAGGCTTGAGCCACCGCGCCCAGCCACACTTTTCTCTTTTCTATTACAAACTTTACATACAATCCATTTTCATTAAACTTTTCAATAATGGCAGTCTCATTGTTCATAATTCAGGACCTCAACATTTGGCTTTTGCAACTACTTAGTGTTGAAGCCCATGATGTATTACTATCTGGATTTACTTAGGCCAATGGTCCCATAGTATATCTATAGAACTTTAAGTATCCCTGGAATTATTATGATTAGGTTTATTGCCATAAATTTGCCCATACCAGACAATTTTGCTAAATTAGGCATTACTTAACACAGTCAACCTTTTAAATAAGTCACACTTAGAAGCCTCTTATATTTTTGTTTTTTTCTTTCAACTTTATTTTAGATACAGGGGGTACACGTGTAGATTTTATACTGGGAATATTGTGTGATACAGGTATTTGGAGTATGGATCCCATCACCCAAGTAGCCAGCACAGTACCCAAGAGTTAGTTTTTTAACCCATATCCCCACCCTTTAGTAGCTGACAGTGTCTATTTTTCTCATATTTATATTCACGTGGGCTCAGTGTTTAGCTTTCACTTATAAGTGAGAACATGCAGTATTTGATTTTCAATTCCCATGTTGATTTGCTTAGGAAAATAGCCATCCACTTCATCAATGTTGCTGCAAAGGACATGATTTTATTCCTTTCTGTGACTGAATTCCATTCCATAGGTATGGTGTACCTATACCACATTTTCTTTATCCAGTCTACCACTGTTGGACACCTGGGTGGATTCCATGTCTTTGCTGTTGTGAATAGTGCAGCAGTGAACATACAAGCGTGTGTGCCTTTTTGGTAGAATGTTTCATTTTCTTTTGGAGATATACCCAGTAATGGGATTGCTGGGTTGAATGGTGGCTGTGTTTTAAGTTCTTTGAGAAATCTCCAAACTGCTTTCCACAGTAGCTGGACTCATTTACAATTTATTTTCCCATTAACAATGTATAAACATTCCCTTTTTTGTGCAGCCTGGCCTGCACGTTGGTTTTTGACTTTTTAATAATAACATTAATGACTATTGTGAGATGGTATCTTATTGTAGTTTTGATTTGCATTTCTCTGATGATTAGTGATAATAAACATTTTTTATATTTCAAATCCTTATATATTTCCATATATTTGTTGGCTGCTTATATTTCTTCTTTTGAGAATTGTCTGTTTATGTCCTTTGCCCATTTTTAATGAGGTTATTTGTTTTGAGCTGGTCGATTTAAGTTCCCTGTAGATTCTACATATGAGACCTTTGTCAGATACATAGTTTTCAAATATCTTCTCTTATTATGTAGCTTTTTTCTTTGCTCTGTTGATAGTTTATTTTGCTGTGCATAAGCTGTTTAGTTTAATTAGGTCCAATTGTCTGTTTTTGTTTTTGCAGTAATCGCTTTTGGGGACTTATCCAAAAATCATTTGCCAAGGCCAATGTCAAGAAGAGTATTTCTTACAGAATTTTTATAGTTTGAAGTCTTACATTTAAATCATTAACCCAGTTTGAGCTAATTTTTGTATATGATGAGAGGTATGGGGTCCAGCTTCAATGTTCTGCAGATGGCTAGTTACTTATCCCAGCATGACGTATTAAATAGGAAATCCTTTCTCCACTGCTTGTTTTTGCTGGCCTTGTTGAAGATCAGATAGTTGTAGGTGTGCAGCTTTATTTCTCAGTTTTCTATCTTGTTCCATTGATCTATGTGTCTGTTTTTGTACCAGTACCAAGCTATTTGTTTACTGTGACTTTGTAGTGTAGTTTAAAGTCAGGTAGCATGATGCCTCTGACTTTGTTCTTTTTGCTTAGGATTGCTTTGGCTACTTGGGCTCTTTTTTGGTTCCACATGAGTTTTAGAATAGTTTTTTCTGGGTATGTGAAGAATGTCATTGATAGTTTGATAGCAATAGCATTGAATCTTTAAATTGCTTTGGACAGTATGACCATTTTTATAATATTCATTTTTCTGATCCATGAACATGAATGATTTTTTTCCATTTACTTTTTCATCTCTGATTTCTTTCAGCAGTGTTTCGTTTTTCTCCTTGTAGAGATATTATACTTAATACATAGCCCGTAGGTGCTATGAAGAAACTACACAATCAAGTCTATGTAACAGCCAGCTAACACCATGATGACAGATCGAAATCTCACATCTTTTTTTTTTTTTCTTTTGAGACGGAGTCTCGCTCTGTCGCCCAGGCTGGAGTGCAGTGGCCGGATCTCAGCTCACTGCAAGCTCCGCCTCCCGGGTTTAGGCCATTCTCCTGCCTCAGCCTCCCGAGTAGCTGGGACTACAGGCGCCCGCCACCTCGCCCAGCTAGTTTTTTGTATTTTTCAGTAGAGACGGGGTTTCACCGTGTTAGCCAGGATAGTCTCAATCTCCTGACCTCGTGATCCGCCCGTCTCGGCCTCCCAAAGTGCTGGGATTACAGGCTTGAGCCACCGCGCCCGGCCGAAATCTCACATCTTAATACTAATCTTGAATGTAAATGCACTTAACGCTCCACTTAAAAGACACAGAGTGACAGCTAGATAAAAAGACAAGACACAAACATATGTTGTCTTCAAGAAACCCATCTCATAGGTAACAACATCCATAGGCTCAGAGTTAAAAGGGTGGAATAAGATCTACCACACAAATGGGAAAAAAAAGGGACCAAGAGTCACTGTTCTTATATCAGATAAAACATATTTAAATCAATAAAAATTAAGAAGGATGATGAAAGGCATTATGTAATGATAAAGGATAAAATCCACCAAGAAGCCTTAACTATCCTCAGTATATATGTGCCAAAATTGGAGCACCCAGATTCATAAAACAACTTCTTTTTGGCCTGTGAAAAGACTTAGACAACTATACAATAGTAGTGGGAGACTTCATACCCAACTGACTGTTAGATCATCGAGGCAAAAATCTAACAAAGAAACTCTAGACCTAAACTCGACATTTGACCAAATGGAACTAATAGACATCTACAGAACATTATGCTCAGTAACCACAGAATAGTCTTCTCATCTACACATAGAACATATTTTGAGATTGACCACATGCTCAGCCATACATAATGCAAGCCTCAATACATTAAAAAAAAAATTGGAATCATAGTAGCATATTTTCAGACCATAGGGCAACAAAAATAGAAACCAATATCAAGAAGATCTTTCCAAACTGCACAAATACAGAGAAATTTTAAAACTTATTCTTGAATTAAAAAATTATTTGCATTTAATGAAAATGGGGGCACATCTTACCTAAATCTCTGGAATAAAGCCAAAGCAATGTTAAGAGGAAAGTTTATAGCCTTAAATGCCTTCATCAACACATTAGAAAGCCCTCAAATTAACTTTGCACCTAAAGGAACTAGGAAAGAAAGGACAAATCAACCCCAAACCTAGCGAAATAAAAGAAATAACTAAAATTAGAGAGGAACTTAATGAAATTGACATAGAAAAATTCATTAAAAAAATCAATGAAACCAAGAGTTGGTTTTTTGAAAACATAAATAAGATTGATAGAGCCCTAGCTAGACTATAGACCCCTAGCTAGATTAACAAAGAAAAATAAAGAGAAGATCCAAATGAGCACAATCAGAAATGAAAAAGGTAACATTACAGCTGATCCCACAGAAATACAAAAGATCCTTAGAAGCTACTATGATCAACTCTATGCACACAAATTAGAAAAACTAGAGGAAATGGATAAATTCTTAGAAGCACATATTATCCCAAGAGTGAATCAGGAAGAGATTGAAATCCTGAATAGACCAGTATCAACTTTGGATATTGAATCAATAATAATGAATCTGCCAATTGAAAATAGCCCTGGACCAGATGGATCCAAACCTGAATCCTACCAGATGCACAAAGAACTGTCAATCCCACTGAAACTATTTCAAAAATTTGAGGAGGAAGAGCTCTTTCCTAACTCATTTTATAAAGCCACCAATAGTCTGATACCAAATCTGATAGAGACATAAGGAAGAAATAAAACTTCAGTCCAATATCCTTCATGAACATAGATGTAAAATTCCTAGCAAATGGATTCCAGCAGCACATCAAAATGTTAATCAATCACAATCAACTAGATTCTATTACTGGGATGCAAAGCTGTTTTAACATACACACATCAATAAATGTGATTCATCACATAAACAGAATCAAAAGTGAAAACCACAGGATCACCTCAATAGATGGAGAAAAAGCTTTTGATAAAATCCAACATCGCTTCATGATAAAACTATCAAAGGAGCATACCTCAAAATAATAGCCATTTATGACAGACTCACAGCCAGCATCATACTAAACAGACAGAACCTCAAACTATTCCTATAGAGAACTGGAGCAAGATTAGGATGCTGATATGATTTGGCTCTGTGTCCCCACCTAGATCTCACCTTGAATTGTAATAATCCCCACATGTCAAGGGCAGGACCAGGTAGAGGTAATTAAATCATGGGAGCAGTTGCCCCCATGCTGTTCTTGTGATAGAGAGTTCTCATGAAATCTAATGATTTTGTAAGCATCTGGAATTTTCCCTGCTTGCATTTGCTCTCTCTCCTGCCACCCTGTGAAGAAATGCCTTCCACCATGATTATGAGTTTCCTGGCCACCCCGCCCAGCCATGCAGAACTGTGAGTCAACTAAACCTATTTCCTTTACAAATTACCCAGTCTCAGGTATTTCTTCATAGCAGCATGAGAATGAACTAATACAGATGCCCACTCTTACCACTCCTATTCAACATAATACCAGAAGTCCCAGGCAGAGCAGTTGGTTAGGAGAAAGAAATAAAAAGCATCTAAATAGGAAAGAAGAAGTAAACTATTTCTCTTTTCTGACGATATGATTCTATGCCTAGAAAATCCTAAAGATTGCCAGAAGGCTCCTAGAATTGATAGACTGCTTTAGTAAAGTTTCAGGACACAAAATCAATGTACAAAAATCAGTAGCATTTCTATATACCAACAATATCTAGGCTGAGAGTGAACTTAAGAACACAATTCTACTTACAACAGCTAAAAAGAAAATGAAATACCTAGGAATACAGCTAACCAAGAAGCTAGTTTTGAACCAAGAGGAGTCCTGTCTTAAACAGAATGCATTATTTTTGTGAATAGTTAGGCTTAACAATTGATAATAATGAAGTTAAAGTCTATTCTTTTAATATTATTAGAATATAGTAAATCCAAGAGTTTTCTATAGTAACATAGACTACCATAGGAATTATAGAAATTCCAAAGGACATGTTAAATTACAAGAAATATTATTTGAATAGCTGTCAGAATTAGAAAATTTTCTCAATTGAGATGAAATTATATTTTGTGGACATCTTTTTACAAAAATAAGATTTTTAAGGAGGCACTCGGAATTTTGTCCTTATTGAATATGCAAGGCTATCATGGAGTCATGTATTACATGAGAAACAGTGTTCTGGGAGTAAGGCAGAGTAGCCTTAAGTCAAGTCCAGTGTCCAGTGAATATGGATTTAGAGAAGCCATGAGGTAGCTGCACAGGAACATTGAGGCACCTTTCATCTCAGTGGCCTGTCACATAACAGGCAATGCTGTACTTGGAGCACAGGAAAGACTTAGTGAGTGCTTGCTCAGGCAAGACTTTGGTTCATCTACAGAAGAATCTCTTTTCTTCTAATGGCAGAGGAAAGAGTGTCCATCCTTTGACCTACAGCTAGTCTTTCAACCTGGATACTAGACCATTTTCCTTCCCACCTTTGTGGGGGGATCTTGCTGGTATCCTCTTACCTGCACCTCAGGCACTTCTATCTTCATTCAAATAAAGAATAATATTGAATTATATAGTGTTTATGAACATCCACATCATTTTCAAAAACTCATCCTTGTTGTCACCTATTTTGCTTAATTAAGTAATTTGTTGACATAAACAGGATCTTTGGTCCAGCAGAAGTTCTAACAGATGGCATCTAAAGCCAAAAATAATCATTAACCTGTCCCATAGAAAGTGTGAAGCAGTGTGTTTAAAAACAAGTGTGACTGTAAGATGGCTCTGTATAAATGTCTAGGAAATATATTCTTCAGATATTTATAGAACAAGGAAAGAGAAGTGATGAACATGGGGGAAAAAGGAAAAAACTAGACATTTATAGTATGAGTGAAGGGCTGTGAGTTCTCGAGAGTAAATGTAATTCAACATTTTACAACGTAACATTAAAATATATTGTAATATCACAAATTTGGAACATATATTTCCAATATGATAGATGTTATCTTTAATATATTAAAAATGATCAAATATTGCATATTTTATATTAATCATATTAATTATATAATTTATATTAATCATATTAATGATTAAATCTTACATATTTTATATTAATTTATACTAGCTAACATAATAAATAGTAAATATAAGTGTATAAATATATTTGTAAGCATGAGTACAGCCCTTAGAGAACCAAGTTTAAATTGATTTTTGGTTATCTATGATAGGGTTTATTCCCATCAAGGTGGTTATCAAGATTTTTTCACCATTATCTTTTGTTTCTTATTTTGATTTATAAACTTTTCCTTTGACTGTCTTCTAAAAGGTGCTGTAAAAGTTAATTGAATTTGTCCAATCCTAGGCTAGTATTTGTATAAACAAGCATAATTTAAGAAACATATCAACTGGAGGTCAATCCTTATTGTGATAACTAAATACAGTGTTATTACAAATTATTTTATGTTTGATTTTGCTCTTTTGTAGTAGTGTTAAACTGTTATAGTAACATTATCTCGCTTAGATGTTAAACATATGTAATTTCTTGGGTCCTACCACTACGCCCCAAAAAAAAATCCTTCAGAAAACAGGTTGCTAAGCGCACCTCTAAAGAGAGCACACTGATACTGATGGTTGGTTCTGGCGCCCTCTTGGCACCAAATATTATAGCCACTTAGGGAGGCATCCATTTTGTGAACAACAGCACGTGTTTCGTCAGTCATGTTGTCCTTGTTGTGGATACCAGTTTTGTGGTGCAAAGTCAAACCTTCACTTATAAAAATATGTTCCAACAAATGAAGGTAATTTTTAAAAATACAAACTGAGATATTGATCAACTACATGCTCTAAGATGTGCTTTAGGTCAGGCATTCACAGAGTTATCTTAGTCATTCAGGTTTCTATAGCAAAAAAAAAAAAAAAAAAAACGTAAACTAGGTAGCTTATAAACAGTAGAAATTATTTTTCATAGTTCTGGAGGCTAGAAATTCCAAGATCAAGGAACTGGCAGATTCGGGGTCTGTTGTGGGGCTGGTTCTCATAGATGGTAACTTTTATCTGTGTTTTTTACATGGTGGAAGGAGCAACACATATTTCCAGGGTCTATTTTCTTTCTTTTCTTTTCTTTTTTTTTTTTTTTTGATATGGAGTCTTGCTCTGTCACCCAGGCTGGAGTGCAGTGCCTATTTTCTAAGGGCACTAATCCCATTCACAAAAGATCCATTCTCATGATTTAATCAGCTCCCAAAGACTCTACCTCCTAATCCCATTACCTTGTGTGTTAAGATTCCACCATATGAATTTTGAGGGAATTTGGAGTGGGGAGCTAGGACACAAACATTCAGACCACCACATTCTTCCCCTAGCCCCATAATTTCATGTCCTTCTCACTTGCAAAATATATTCACTCTATCCCAGTTACTCCAAAACTCTTAACTTGTTCCAACAGCAACTCAAAAGTACGAAGTCCAGAGTTTTAACTAAATATCATCTAAATCAGATATAGATGAAACTCAAGATATGATTTATTCTGAGGCAAACTGCTCTTCAGCTTTGAAGCTATGGAATCATATGCTTTATGTCCTTCTAAAATACAATGATGAGATAGGAAGACATTCCAATTTAAAAATGAAGAAACAGGAAAGAAGGAGGAAGTGACTGGTCCGTCCCATGTAAGTCCAAAACCCAACAGAGCAAACAACATTAAATGTTAAAACTTCAGAATGACCTTTGACCTTTTACCCTCCAGGCCCACTGGAGCAGAAGTCCTGCCTTTTCAGCTTTGCCTGGCAGGGGTGGAGCATCTAAGGCTTCAGGCAGCATTGCACCCATGGCTTTGGGTGACTCCACCTCTATAGCTTTGCTGGGTACAGACCACACAGCAGCTGTCAAGGATTGTGGGCCTGTGCCTGCACTTTCTCAGGCAAGAATGGCATGCTGGTAACTACTGGTCTGAGGTGGTGGGAGAAGCCTCTTCCCCATGGCTCTATTAGGCATTGTCCTAGTGTGAACTGTCTGTAGTGACTCTACCCTCTCACTCATTCTCTGCCTTAATGGAGAACCAGAGTCTTTGAGTGACTCCATCCTTTGCTCCTTTGCAATCTAGGCAAAGGTGAACATTCCTACACACCTCCTGCACTCAGTGCCCTGGTGCAGATGACACTGCATGGATGCTACTGAACTTTACCTACTTGCCTTCTAGAAGGGTAGTTAAGATAATCTACACTGAACAGTTAGAATTTAGGAGAGCAAGGACTCCAAATACCTTTTTATCCCTAAGGCCATTTTATAATGTGCCTGTGTTGAGAGACAGCCATGGGGATCTCTGAAATGTCTTTGGGTTGTTCTTCCATTGTATTGATGAATACTAAACGCTATTCCATAGATCCATACTAAATAGTTGGCTGGTTCTCCACCTAATAAGCTTTCTCGTTTCTTATAATATGGCCAGGTTGATAATTTTTCAAATCTTTAATCAACAGGAAGCTTCCCTTTTGATTCATAGATGCCATCTTTAAATCATTTTATCTTCTGGCGTGTTACTGTAAGAGTTAAGAAAAATCATGCTGCACCTTAACACTTTGCTTAGAAATTTCCTCCACCAAATATTTTATTTCATTGCTCTCAAGTTTTACCATCCACAAAACACAAAAACACAGACACAATTCAGTGAAGTTCTTTGCCATTTTGTAACAAACATCACTTTTCTTTTAATTTCCAATAACATGTTCTTCACTTCCATCTGAGATCTCATCACAATGACCTTTGCTGTCCATACTTTTACCAATAATCTGTTCGTGACCACTTAGGTAATCTCTTAGAAGGCTGAAGCTTTCTCCTTAGCTCTCTTCTTCTTCTAAGCCTGCATCAGAATTGTCCCTTTCAGGCCTTTCACTATAACATATGTTTTTCTAGCATGCACTTCAAAACTCTTTCACCTCTACTCATTACCCACTTCCAAAGTCACCTCCACACTTTTAGGTATTTGTTATAGCAGCTTGACCAATTCTCAGTACCAATTTCTATCATAGTACATGTGGGCTGTTCTAACAAAATACCTTAGACTGGGTATCTTATAAACAACAGAAATGTATTTCTCACAGTCCTGGAGACAGGGAAGTCCAATATTAAGGTGGAAGCAGATTCAGGGCCTGTTGAGGGTCCTCTTTCTAATAGATGATGCCTTCTCATTGTATCCTCACATGGTGGGCGGGGAAGGAAGTTCTCTGGGGCCTAATTTGACTTGTGCGGGTTTTACCTTCATCATTAAATCACCTCCCAAAGGGTCCACTTTCATATGTTGCAGTTAGGATTGCAACATATGAATTTTGTGGGGACAAATACTTTTTTTTCATATCATAACAAGCATAGGATAAGAATAAATGTAACTGAAGATTTTTATTGGATGTTTTCCATAGAATAAATACTTTGCCTATTATTTATTCTTCATGAGACACTGCAAAATGGGCATGATTTCTCCCTGTGTCCTTTGAGATGAAGATACTATACTCAGATTAATTATGTGACTTGTCTAACATTACTCCACTAGTAAATTACGGAGCTTCACAATCTGTGCTTTTTTGGAAGGATGGAGTATTTGACTACTCCATATTTGTTGTACAGCACCATCAGTTTTGAGCCCATGGTCCCTGCATGAATGACTCCTCTCTGAAGGATTGTAAATAACATTGCATCATTTGATTGAATGTTGTGCATGTGTGCTTTGTGGGACTATGAATTTTATTTTGCCAAGACATACCTTTCCTTATTAATGGTGAAGTAATAGTTTCCCTGATAATGAGACCTAGTCTTGGGATGTGGTATCTTGGTTTACAAAGGCAGACGAGCATGCTAGCAAAGTGTCTTGATACATGTATAGGTACGCTAAAATCAGTCCTTAATCTGACTCCATCTTTCATAGTCTCTGATCTTGGACTCCAACATCATGAGTCTCTAGACTTGATTTTTACTGCCTTGAACATTTGTTTTGAGTGACATTTGAGCTCCAGAAATAATCTGATTTCCAAAAGAGTTAGCATAGACAGTTACAAATGTGGGAAGTGAAACCCATACACTAGCTTATGCTATCTCTCCTGTGTCCAGGAGAAGTACATGAACCTACTAATACTTGATGATGATACTTGTTTAATGATTGACTATCAGTAATACTTGCTAAGCCTTTCTTTAATAATCTCAGTTGATGTTCCCAATCCCCCTGCAATGAGGTCTCCATATTTGTACATGGAGCAATGAAAGCTAAGAATATAGTAAGTAATATTTCTCACTTATTACAAGGGGTGGGAGACCAAGTTGTCATCAAATCTCTGGTTTCAAAAGCAGCATAGTACACATTTGTTTCATTTCACCATACCACTCAAATGAGTTTTGTAGAAAATAATGGAGTCTCTTGCATGTGAACAGCAGGGACTTCTTGTGAGCATTCTCAGCACAAAAAGATATGCATCATTATAACTATGGCTGTAAGTTTATGTATGACTTGGGTAACCATAGAGGAAGTAGCACAGACAGAGGAAAGGACTTTTACCTCCACACTTAAAGACTTAGGTGACAGTGTTCCTACTTTAAAACTGAGCTCTTATTTTATTAGAGAGCCCTAAAGTGATAACTCAGTTGTCACTGGGAATAATTGCATAAATGAGGAGAAACTGTCTTCATCCTCCATTCTTGTATCCATCTATTCAGGTATTACTTTTATAATGAGTATTATTTGCCAGGCATTTTTCTAAGCATCTTGGAAGAGGTAGTGAACAAACAGAGCTTTAGGCACACAGTTATTCAATTGTGGTTATAACTGCAATGAAGGCTATGATATATGAGGATGGGACACCTCAATGTCGTGTGATAAAGCCTTTCAATCATCAAAGTATATAAAGTGATGCCAAATGTGGACCCAATGACCATTGACTAGTTCTACTTGTTTGCCAAATCTATTTCTACCTAAAAATAGAACATTCCTTAGAACCCAGATAGGTAAATTTGAACAAAACTATGTAATTCTTTAGACTATTCTAGTGCCAAAATTTGATTTATCTCAAAAGCAGACAAATCTATTTCAGTACGCCTTCCTTCTTAAGTTAAAGTCAAGGATCCATAAAGTTCAGAATGAAGAACCTAGTCACATTTAAGCCAAGTAGCAGAGGGAGGATTCTGAGCCTGTCTGAAACTTTACTCCAGACCCCTTGTACCCCAAATCATCCAGAGTAGCAACACCTTCCCACATTCTCTAAAATTTTACTTTTGTTTTTGCTGATCTGCCCTATCTTTGATGAACTCTGTTAGGGTAAATGTGGGAATGAAGCTAAATTCTTGGTACTTAAATGTTTTCAAGAGTAGACTTACATATCTGTTTGTGTTTGAGCATGTGGGTCTTTAAAACAGAAGGACTGACAATATAAGTCACGCCCAGTGGCCTGAGAGGCTGTTAAAATAGAATAATCGCCCTTCTATTTAGCTTTAAGATTGTCTCTTTACCTTCTCTAGATAATTCCCAATGAGTCAACAGTTGCTGTTTGACTTTTTGAAATTCAACTAACTATGTCTTTTCCTTTACCTTGTCCATGTGCTAGATTCCCTGATGACCAATTTTTAAATTTCGCCTATCAACTCTGAAGATGTTTGGGATTTTATTCTTATCGCTATTTATTACCTGACAAGTTACATGACACCAACTTCACTTGTGAAATTTCTTGGAAAAAATAAAATTCCACAGTTCAGATTAGCCTATTTCTTCCCAGGGAACAATTTATTTTTAATTACTTTTATATGTAAGGTTTTCCAAGTGCTGTAATTAAAGTTTGCAGGGAGTTGCTTGTGTCAAATGCAGTTTGTATTCTCTTTCTCTGAGGATGTGAATAAAAATGCACTAAAATCTGGACTTTCTTGCTGACTGTACATTAGTTAGTTTCTTCCTGCTGGTGCTCCTTTTTGTTGATGTTGTTCCATAGTGCATGCCTAAAGAATAAACTAAAAAGAAAAACTTTAGTTGTTATTGCAGTCTGCTTTTGTGCAAAAAGACTAAGGGTACATTCAGAAAGGGAGCCTTTGAGGTCAGGCAGTTGGACAGTGTTAATATCACATTCATCATTTGTTCTTTGCCCAGTTGGACAGCCCATGGTGATCAGTTCCTGCTCTCTAGACTACATAATCAGCCCAGCTGTATAAGAGTGTGGCTCAGATGCTGCATTTGTATTATAAGTTCTTTGAATTTTCAGTACCTGTTGTGAATTATTTTCAAACATAAGGGTTCTCTGGGCATTTTGGTAAGGCATTGAATTGCTGTATCTAATCCTGATTCTCAATGTGAAGTATCCTTTCATCCAGTTCAGCTGCTCCTGACCTTACTAGACATAGGGATAGCAGATGGCAAGGAGTAAAGTGAGGGGAGCAAAGGCCTCAACAGATCTCGAGGGAATCATAAGGAGAGGGTAGGAAGTCAGAGTATCACGTATCTTCTCCCTCAATGAGGCTCTCTGACTTTCTTCTCTTTCCCTCAGGCCTTCATTCCATGATTTTGCAAACTCATGTCTCAAGGGCAGGCAGTGCTAACAGAGAGGAAATACTTACTTTTAATTCAAGCTATCAGGGTGGTGGCAGCACAGGAAAGAATGATGAACCATTTTCCAGCTATTTCAGATTAAACAGCACCATGCCCATTCCCTAAATTTTATCCTGTCTAAGAACACTATTTCGCATCAGATTATCGCCAACATTTATTTGAGACCAAATATCTCATTTACTGAGACAACTTGAATAGCTTGAACCAACCTTTGGCCTTGTTCGTGAAAGAATATGCATCTGGAGATGATGAACAGGATACAAAGAAGACTTCCTTTGCCCCAAATTGTCCCCTGCACCTCCCTACCTGAAATCTGACTTTTCTCTTATTATTCATTAATTTATCCAATCAACTTTAATGAAACGTTTGCTACATGCTGCCATACTAGGTACTGGGGTTGTAGTGGTAAACAAAGTAAACCTCTCTGCCTCCCATCCTCTCTCCTCACCACTCAGAGCTCACATCTGGAGGGGGAGGACAGACAGTATGCAAAAGAAAAGTCAAGTTATATAGCATATTAGAAGTTAACTGTAATAAAGAAACATCAGTAAGAAATGCTGAGGTAGCTGTTAGAATTCCAGTTTTATTTTTTTTTAAGAGAAAGCAAGGGAAGTTGACATTTGGGCAGCATCTTGAGGAAGCTGTGGGTACCAGCTATGTTTGTATCTGAGGGAAAAGGGATCCAGGAAGAAGGGACGGTGATTATAAAAACATTGAGGCCAGAGCATGCTTAGTGTATTTGCAGAACAGCAAGAAGACTATATGACCAGCTCCTAGTGAACTAGTGGGTGAATAGATGATGAAGTTAGAGCAATAGGATTATATAGGGCCTTATAGACAATTGTCAGGTATGAATTTTTTGAGTGAGATAGAGAATAATTGGAAGATTTTAAGTAGAAAAGTATCATATTCAGATTTAGGCTTTAAAATGATAATTTTGGCTATTGGATGAGAATAACTTGGGTGTAAGAAGGAGTGTGGCAAAAGTCAAAGCAGTGACACCTTCTACAAGGTATAGTTATAAAGTTATTTCAGTTAACTCAGGTGCATATGATGGTAACTTGGACTAATGTGATAACAGTGAAAGTGATGAGAAATGGTCAGAGGTTGACAGTAGAGCTGTTAGTATTTAATGATGGTTGGGATGAGTGGAATACAAGAAAGAGAGGCATTAAGTATTAAGTATAAATCTAAAGATTTTGTTCCAAGCAACTCAAAGAATGGAGTTGCTAAGTTTGGTTAATTCTATAGGTAGAAAAGTGGTATGAGGGTGGGAAGGTGAGAGGGAAAGGATCAGAAGATACTGCTTTGACCACCATAAACACCTTTTTGTGAAATTAGGCTCAGTGTTACTTAGTTGTATTTCCTAATGACAATAGGGAAATGTTCAAAAAAATGATATGAGGAGGGGAAGTAGCAGAATACCATAGACTGATGGCTTCAACAATAAACATAGTTCTCACAGTTCTGGAGGCTGGGGAGTCCAAGAGCAAGGTACCAGATGATTTGATGTCTTATGAGAGCCTGTTTCCTAGTTCATAACCAGCACTCTTTTTTGCTGTGTCCTTACATAACAAAAATAGGGTCAGAGAGCTTTCTGGTGTCCTTTGTATAAGGGCACTAATCCCATTCATGAGGGCTCCACCCTCATGATCTGATTTCTCAAAGGCCGTACCTCTTAATACTATCACTTTGAGGGTTAGGATTTTAACATATGAATTTCAGAAAGGCACAAATATTTACTCCATTTCAGTGAGGATAATTTAGGGGCATAGCCTCTAGAACCCCAAAAACATACTTGTCATCTTAGCAGGAGCTCTGGCACAGTACATAACACGTGGTTCCTGGATCCATGAGATGTTGGGGCTATTGCTGATCTTGGGTAACGCATTCAGTCTCTCTGGGTTCCACTTTTTTTAAACTGCAAAATTAAGGTTCTTAATGTCTGTGATACATTCTTCTGACATTTTTATGGCCACCAGTTACAGTGACCCTGTAAAAGACAGGGCAATAGAAGCTTAAAAAAGCCCATTTCACAATTTTGTCCTCATTTATATACTACCAGTATACAACTTTACTAGTGAAGAAGAATTCAGACCATTGCCTAATTAATGAAATCAAAGCAGACAACCAAACAGGAAATTTCAATTTTTATAACCTACTTTGGTTATATTTCAGTACACCTTCCTTCTTAAGCTATATTATCCAGTTTGGTAATCTGCCTTGATCAGATTAAAACAATGATTGTTAGATCTCCTTTTTGTGTGTGTGTTGAGTACACACAACTAGTGTCGTTTATCAAAGAATTCCTGACTTGAAAATATGCTACTTTGTATGAAGAAATAGAGCCTCTTTACATTTTTAAAAATATATTTTATGATGTGATGTGACCGTCCTTTGATGTAGCCTCAGTTGTGATGGGATATTTTTGGGCTATACCTCGGAAAGTCCATCCCAATATTATTGTGACACTACCATCCCATTTTAGTAAGAATGTCAGCTCACCTGTTAGAATATGGGATATGTTAATCATAGGACAGATGAAACACATTTCCTTCCATAGTCTGCTCTTAACCTGTGAGTGTGCTACATATTTGTGGTGGTTGTTGTTGTTGTTGTTGCTGTTTTTTTTCTTTGAATGTCCCACTGTATTGTATCTTTTGGGTTGGGAACTTTCCTTTGAAGCTACTGGTTGAGCTCTATGGGCTTATGGGGCAGATATGAAATCTTTATGAGTACTGCAGTGCTATTAAACACCACATTTCTCCATTGCTCTGATGCTGACATTCCAAGCACACAAGCAGTTATGCAAGAATCGATTTTTGCCATAGATGAGGTGGGGGTCTGAGCAAGCACCTTGGTCAACAACCAGCTCTGGAGGGGATGTGAAACCCATTATTGATCCAGGGCTGAGAAATCAGTGACTGTTGTATTATATAATTATTGATGGAGCCAGAAAATGCCACAGGCAAAGCACAACTTACTATTTGTTATGCTGGATTGTCTCTCTCGTCTATGTCAGGCCGCTGTGTTCTGCTCTCATGTTCCCATGCCATGTTTATTTATACTATGTGCAGTTAGCTTTCATATTTCTCTTGTGATTCCAGCTTGGAAAATGAATGCTAGTTCTGTTCAGGAGCTGTAAAATAAATAAATTTTTCCAGACAC
Organism: Piliocolobus tephrosceles; assembly: GCF_002776525.5. Classification (NCBI taxonomy): domain Eukaryota; kingdom Metazoa; phylum Chordata; class Mammalia; order Primates; family Cercopithecidae; genus Piliocolobus; species Piliocolobus tephrosceles. Next base: position 34,086,920 of record NC_045435.1, on the reverse strand, counting down.
TACAATGGGCCCACACTGAATACCAAAGTCTGGACACAGGAAAAATGGAGGCTCCAAGGAAGACAATCAGAAGTGTGAAGAGAGGAAGACCCTTCTTTGTGTGTAGCTCTCATCCACTGTCCTTTTTCTCACTACATGCCCCAAGCATGAAATGTGCAAGTGGTTGGCGTGGCCGACTGTTGGAGAATGTTGACTGAGTATCTACTGTCTGTAAGGTCATGTAGTAGGCCCTTAAGGAGGGATAAGAAGGATTTGAAAATGAAAAGATAACATGATTGTAGCCTCGATGCTGGATGAATTGCTCCTGTGTAGTACTTTATAATGCTTTGTTTAGTTTACCCACTGCTAGCTCCCCATCTTTCTTCCTTCACTTTCTCTCTTGGGTGTTGTTATTTTCCTTTTGTACTTACCAGAAAACTTATAGCTCCTAGATAAAACACTAACTTCCTTTATGATGAATGTGTGTTTTTGATTCTACGACCATATATCAAGCTCAAGAACACAGAACAAATACCTACTACAGACAAGAGGACTTATGAAGAAGTCCCGACCACTATCCAGCTATTTTCAATTGACATATCTCTGGAGTACAGGGATATGTGGAAGATACGGGCAATGAAAGGCCACTGACTCTTATGGATGTTACAGTTAACATTCATCAACTGACTTCTGTTAACATATGGTTAGGGAAAATTATTTACATTTAAGGTCTCAATCAAATGGTTTATTTAACTGAGAGCTGCCAATTAGATTAGGAAGAACTATATCAAAGTTTCTTTCAAAGAGTTAAAGAAGTAATAACTTTGGGTTGAGAGTTGATTATTGAATAATCAAACAGTTTTGCGAAGCCCTATGCTAAAAGAAGGGGGTCTAAATTAGATGTAGGGGAAATATTTTCTATTCTTTTGGATAACGGTTCTGCTGTTATACTAAACGTGCATTTTTTTGTGGGCATAAAAACCTTTACCCTTTTGAAATACATATAAAGAGATTTAAATTATTTATTCTATAATAGCTTATTTGAAATATTTTGGACATGGAACTTAGCAAATGTGGTTTTCTCAATATCAAAATCAATGTTTTAATGCTCAGCTGTTAAAGTGAGTGCTTTGGGATAAAAACAAGCTACAGCTGCTGCTGCCATGTTGCTTATGTATGGATGATACAACACTATTCTATGATTCCTGGAAAAACCTCTTTCGTTAAAATGGGAGCTCTGTGTTTATGAATACTTTTGGACTTTTATGAGAACTCTTTCAGTTCAGAAACCACAGAGATATCTTCAACTTTTATTATATGCATTTAACTAGCTGCATAAATGATGTCTTCTAGACACCATGCATTGTTCTTATCTTTAGTTCCTTGATTTGCTTTTTTTATGAATTATTAACTATATTGGGAATGTTGCTTTTGAAAATTTTAGTAATAATTTCCTTCCTAGAGAGAAATATAATGTTTTTCTTCTATTTTCATATCAGAAAATAGTATACATTGAAATGTTAACAAATAACTAAAGCCTATGTCTAAATAAGGCAAACTATTTTTTTCTTTTGTAGATTATCTGTAAGAAGCTAGGTAAAGATAAAGGAAGAGGCAAATCAAATTGAATAATAGCAAATTCAAGAGTTTTGGTAAGGAAAGCTTATCAATGTAGCAGACACAAATGTTTACAACTGAAAATACAGGCAAAATTGTCTGTCATATATTCCTACCTTTAAAACTCAAACTCATTTCCAAAGTCATAAGTTATTCATTTTCTAATATCTAGAAAGATAATATCTATCTAATATTCCTCTTCTCGTATCTCCCCTCTGGTTAGAATATCACTTAACAAAATATTAAAAGTGAGAGAGCTGAATTTAATCAAACAAGTTGTTAGACATTATTTTTTAATCTTACTTTCCTGAGCATTCCATAAACTCATTTGTATGTGTGTGTGTTGTATATGTGTGTATTTAATTTGGTTATCATATAAGATATATCTATGCCCAAAGATAAATTTACTGGAAATGTTTAAAACACCCATAGTTGACTCATTATTAAAACTAACCTAACACTATTACAAGAAAGGCATTTTTTATCTATTTGTAAGCTTTGTCAAATGCAAAAGGGAAAAATAATCAACATCTTGCAAAAGCAATTGGTCAAAGTTATTAATGAGGCAATTCTTTATGCTAAGGCATCATAGAAAAAGTAATGAGAGAAAATGTGACAATAAATTGCAGGCTACTTTAGATTGTATGACATTTTTATTAATAAAAAAGTCAACTTCAATGGAAATTGACTTTCTGTGCATTGCTAATACAAATTTCACATTTTATGCATTATATACCACCATGCTGTATGTATTATCTTGACCCAGGGACAGAGTCAGTTTTCTGTGGCTTCCATAATTTGGGGACCTGCTCCTAAGAAAAATAATACAAAAAATTACTTTTGAAAAATTTGCAAATCTGAATATATTGCTAGGGCGTTTCCCAAGAAGAAAGAGTTCTGCCAGTGCGTTCATTGAAACATAACCTTCACTAGCTTCATGATAAATCTGATTCTGTCTTTATTCTCTTACTTAAATAATTAGAAATCAACCATTAATATCTCATATTAATATTATCCAGCCATCACTTAGTTAATCAGTTAATCAATTGAATTATGTACTCATTGTGTTAGAATTACTTTACCTGCTGTAACAAATAGACGCTCACATTTCAGGGTCTTAACATAGGAAAAATTCACTGAGAACACACTTTGTAATGTAGTACCTGGATGACCCCACCACTCCTTGTTCATGTCTTCATACCATGAAGAGTAAACAGAAATCTAATGAGCACTGACATTCTCTGCCATATTCATATTGTTCATTGTCTTTCAAACCTACCATATATCAGACATTGCACTAGATGCTGGGGGAAAAAAGAAGATATCTGACAATGACTCTGTACTCATAAAGAGCTAACAGTCCAATAAGTGAGAGATGAACACAAATGGCTCTAACGTCAGGGTGGATGTTGATAAGTAGCATAAGATAATTACTATATTGAAACACAGAATCCCTTCGTCCTTTTCCTTCACAATTCTTCCCTGATTTCCAACATCATCTTTGCATGCTTCCTGTGGGAGTTTAGCAGCATTTATGTTGAGCTGCAGCAAATTACACCAAGTTATAAAGGAACTTCCTGGAATGAAGTTTTGAAATATGCTTTTTAGAGGAAACATGCACATTTTCTAAGCAAAGATTTTTCGTATCCCTTTTCAGTTTAACCAGAGAAAACAGACCCTTTGACAAATAACAGAGCATTTATGTAAAATCAAGTTCTGCTAAAGGTCCAAACTCAGCAGTTCTTCCTCTCTTTGTTTCTCAATTCTTGCTTTAGTCAGATGCATTCAGCAGCCTGGACCTACAGGCCCAGAAAAGTCTGGTTTTGGAGTAAGTGATTGCCGTCACCAAATGCAGGGAAACTTTTTGGCCATGGCATTGCTACTCATATCTCTTAGGTCACTGGAGTCACACATTTAATTTCTTGCTCTCTTTGCCTTCACCTTCTGCAGATCACCTAGCTCCTGACTGATCATGGCAGACCTCAAGAAGACACTGAAGAGAGGCATGCTGGGCACATGAACAGCATAGCCAGGGAGGGAGGGTAAAGGCAGTGAGATGATTGCTTGCTGAGTCTGGCAGTATCCAAGGCATTCAATGGCATTGCCAAACTTAAATCTTAGGGAGAATAGACATGGCATGGTTTCTGTAGCTACTGGCATCTGAGCGTTACATTTGACCAACACAGGAGTCTCCAGAACTGGCTTATCCATGGAAATGGCATCACTGTGATTTTGGGCGTTCTCTTAGTTATGGCCAGACTCTGACGATGCGCTGAGAGATGTTAACATATTCCCTATGGCTTGTTTTGAGCATGGGGAGGTGCAATTCCAAATAGAAGGAACCAAGGAGATTTTATAGACCCGAGATGAGTGGAATAGGATGCAGGGAAAAGTCTCCAAAGCAAGTAATGAGTTCAATCCAATGTCCTAGTCCCTTGGCCAAAACTTGGAGCAGACAAGAAGTGCTGGATCAGTAACTAAAGGCCAGCCCTGGAACACAGTATTTTTTATCTATTAAGGGTAAATAATTTCTGAATCATGAAGCTGAGGTGTTCCATACCTCTATGCCATAGCTAGTATTACAGCTTAGGAACTAGAGTATATCTTAGTGTACAGACAAAGCCATTAGTGGGAGGTAGTATGGATATGATGAAAGAGCATAGGCTTTGGGGTCAGAAAGGCCTGGGTTCAAATGCCCATTCCAGCCTCTGATAACTGTATGACAGTTGTCAAATCTCTTAAAATCCAGGCTTTTCTTTGCTTTTCTATAATGTGGAATTAATAATTTCTACCTCAAAATATTAAATGAACTAATATGTTTGCTTCTGGTGACTAGTGATGACTCAAAAGAGAATAACATTTTTTTTTCATTCAACTACATATGCTTCTAAGAGATTTAAATAGTCTTTGATGGGAGACAATTTTGGCATTATTTAGTTGATTCAAACTGAGGTCCAGGGGGTTTAAGTGTAACTTACTAATGCCATACAATAAGGAAATGGAAAAACACTAATTCTGTAATTGAGAATGATTGACCTCACATCTCAATTTTATTGAACTATATTTAAAAATAAATGTAGTTTCTGAAAGCATCAGGAATGAGACATATTTTAAGGTTGCATGCAGCTCTTACACAATTTCTTTAAAAAATCTACAAGTAACAATGATTAGTAGAGATTTGGCCCTGGGATATCTTTGTCAGTTTTTTGAGTTTTCCAGGCCAAATGTTTTCTAGAGTTGAGGGTCTTTGGTGGCAGATCAGAAAGACTGTTGAGAAACTGAGTTCTGATGTGGCTCTGTGCATGATTAGCCTGGTAAGTCTTTGGATACAAAAAAAAGTGTGGTTTTCAGATAAGCCTGCACTGAAGCCCTCTCTTTCTGTGACTATGAAAGGCCTTCCCCTTAATAGTGAGGGTCTGTGAGACATTAGATTGAATAATAAGGAACATATATGAGTTTCCTTCCACTGTGTCACTTGAATTTTAAAGCACATTCACAATTTCAGTCTGAGCCAATTCTATAACCACTAATTTGGATATAGATTTTCAGCTTCAACATAAATTGTGCTCCTCAAGAAGATTAAAGTTATGTGAGTTACACTACTCCTGTCTTAGATAGGCTTTCTTTTTTTCTCACACTTTTATAGAGATTTAACCACTTTTCTTGTTCTCTTCCTTATCTATTGTCAATATAGTAGCCCACTTTCCTTTCACAGGTGCAAGAAGGCTTCTCAATGACCCTGAAACTTGGGACCCAATCAGTTTTTAGTCACCTTCACCAACCCTACCAACATCCAGCAAAACACCCAAACAACACTCTTATTAATTACCATCACTTATGTGTTGAGGTTGCAGTGAAGGACCAGTATATCCACAACTGCCAGCATGCCTGTTAGAGGACCATGACTTATAATCAGACAAGACACATTACTCAGCATGGCCTTGGGCATAAGAAACATGAAAATTTGCCCTACAGAATTGGTATAATCCATTAAAATACGGACTTCGGGTTAGCAGTGTTACCATGGTGCTCTCTTTTGTTAGAAATACCATCAGTGGATCAGAGCAGAGGTCAGCACACCTTTTCTGTAAAGGACCAGATAGTAAATATTTTAGGCTTTGTGGAACATATAATCTCTTTTACAGTTAAGAAACTCTGCTGTTGTAGCATGAAGGCAACCAAAGACAATATGTAAATGAATGAGTGTGGCTGTGTTCCAATCAAACTTCATTTACAAAAACAGTGATCTATATTTGGCCCACAAACCTTAATTTGCTGATCCCTGGCTTAATGTCATAGAGAGGTAAAACCAAAAACTCATCCAATTCAACCTTCTCATTTAAGAGATAAGAGAACCAAAGTCCCGAGAAAAGATGAATTGTCTAATGTAACCAAGCTTGTTCATGCCAAATGGATAATTAAAACCTAGCTTTATAATTCCCAGACCAACAAGGTCTCCACCATAACAAATCATATTGTACTTTTTGATTCATCTTTCCCCAGGACTGTCTTCGCAGTTTCCAATCATGATGTGCAGTCAATTATATTGCTGATATTGGCAAAGAAATTTCTAAATCTGTATTACTTTTAAGGTTAGAGAGAGAATGAGTATTAAAGCATATATTTATTTTTGAAATATATTTTCATGTTGAATCTTTGAGCAGAAAACCTGTGTTAATTAGAGTGGCAGAATTTTTACTTTAAAACGTAAAATATGAAGTCCGTCAGAAAAGTTTTTGGAGGTATTGCTTGAAAACCCCTTCTCTATGTTTCCTATCCATGATCAAACGTCCTAAGTATGATGTTGGGCTTTGTTTTATTTAAATATTTTATTTAATTTTCAGTCAGTGAAGGGGACTAAGTATGATGTTTATCTTAAGTTCATAACTAAGACCCACATCATTTTTAGAATGAAATAAAGAATGACCTAGATTTGCCGAGGGTTTTGGTGTGAGGTCTTGAAAATCTTTTCATCTTACAACTTGAGCCTAATTATGGTTTATTCATTTGGACAAATAATAGCCTTGATGAAACAAAGGACCAGAAAGAGGCAATGTGATTGCTATCTTTGGAGAAATTCTGTAACATGTACACATTTCGTTCATATAGCATTTTCACTTGACTTAGTAATGAACAAGAGAGATTTGAGATAACTTTCAAATCTATTTCATTAATGGAAGATGCATCCATTTCTACTTTAAATTTGTAGCTTGTAAGTCATCTTAGTGGTATGGATGTTACTATTAATCACAAAAGCATAATGAACTGTTTCTCAGGCTGTGGGAGCACCACACAATGTAGAGTGCATTTTTGGCCATTATCCAGTTTATTTGGTCAATGTAGACAGTCAGTCTAGGTAATTGTGGACCTAAATTGGATTATCTGGTCATAATTATTCCTGTTTGTCTGTACACATCTATCACATTTATCAGATAATTGCTATATAGTTTTCATTTTGTGTTCTCCTGACTCATTTTGGATAAAATGGAAAAAAAAAAAAAAAAAAGATGGCCCAAGAATGAGCCTTTAGTTTTGATTTTGTCACTGAGTTTTCATGTGACCTTTGGGCAAATTGCTGAACATCTCTGGGTCTTTGTCTCTTTCTGAATTTGGACGTGTAAGGGCTTTGCTATGTCTGAGATTGTGTTCAACTTTAGTGATACAGAACTGAATCAGTTCTACGTGCTGTAACTTTAAAAAATTTTTATAATTTTTAATTACATTGTATACTTAAAAATGGATAGAGTGGTTTATTTTATGTTATGTGCTTTTTACTATTTGTTTTTGAAATTGATGTAGGGAATCACAGAGCCCATCTTTCACTTCCAGAATAGATTATCTGATTTTGTGGCCTCAATGACTAAAATCACTAAATGGCCATTGTTTTAGTCATTAAGATAACTAAATAAGATTGGCTACTGGTTGTTTAATCTGTTGCTTTTGATTTGCCTACTTTAACTGAGGGTTGAGCAGACTCAGCCCTAATGGTTCTTTGCCACGGTGTTCAAGATGGGCAGAGGAAAGTGGCACTGATTCCTTTGATATCTGTCAGTTTCCAACTTACAACCTGACAGAAAGCCAACCATGTGGCTTTCCCTCCAGGTCAAAAGTTGCAAGCTAACATCTTGAATGTCCTGCCTTGGTAGGAGAAGAAAGAGGTAATTGGGGCAAAATAAGCTACTTCAAGATAAATACCAACATTCTAAAAGTGAAGCGTGTAAAGTTGCCATGCACTTCACACAAAGTAGTGTAGTGAGTCATAAAGTTTAGTGCATGATTAAAAGTAAATATTCATTAACTTGCCAGTGTCTTGGAAATGACCTCAACTTAAAATCTTGAGAACAGAGCTTGCAGTGGGATTTTAAGGAAGTGACATGGTTTTCTCCCTCCTTAATAAATCCTAGCTCTTCCCATTTTTTAATTTCCCTTGGCTTCTTACCTCACCAATTCTGACTATCTTGTTATTGCTTGTCATTCTCTACTTTCTTCCCTCCCAAATCTGACTAGCTTATTCCTGATTACCTCATCTCTGCTCTTTGCTGGCTGTCAGACTCTGAATGAGCCTGTTTCATTTTGCACTTTCCACCTTCTGCCATTTTCTGCTCCAGCACTGTGAAATTCAGAATGCAGTTATCTCTGACTTGAAAATCATTCTTGCTGGGGGTGGTATTTTTTATGCCCTCTCCAAGACTGGTCATTCATCTGGCTAAGGGCAATTAGAAGAGAAAGATGGGAGGGAAAGTGAAAGTGTCAGGAGGTCTCTACACTAGTTTTCAGCTGCTCGGAAGAATTAAAACCCCCAAGAGAAGTGAGAATATTATCCTGCCTTACAGTTCTCCACTTCAGCTTCACTGGAGACTTATAAAAACAATGACTTCTTATTTCATTCTCAGGTCACACAAGAACTTCCGTATTCCTGGATAGTTAATCTTATGTTGCAAAATCTTGACATTATCTTTTATTTTTTCTTTGATATAAAACCTGATAGTGATATAAAAACTAACATATGCTTAGCTAGACAGAAACATTAAAGCATCTGCCTTATATCCTTATTATTTAAAATATTTTGTTACCATTGCAATTATAATTAAAACACTAACTAACAATAACCTAAATATCAATAAAATTTCTAAATATTCTAGTAGAGAAAATAACTACAACATGTTAATCAACAGGTATGGTTGAGGACTGAAATATGATGTTACCTCAATTTTCCAGTGAACTGCAAGTTAAATTAATTTGTATATGGAAATATCCTGGAATAAATATGCCTCTGAATAGAATTTAGAGACATAAGTTCCTCTGTAACACACCTTCCTAAAATGCCGGTTGCTGGGCACCATCCCTAGTGTTTTGGATTAACTATGAAGTAGGATTAAAGAATTAGCCTTTCTGACAATTTCTAGATGCTGCTGATGCTTCTGGTGTGTAGACCACATGGGGAGAATCACTGTTCTACAGCTACATATCCTGTAATATTTTCTGGTAGGTGTTATTTTACTATAACAGTATGTTTATAAAGTCATTCACAAATCTTTACAAAAGTAATTTATTTATAAGATTATATTTTTTTCCTAATAACGTTCTCAGTTAAGCTAACTTACACTTTCAAACAAATAATATTTCCTTTAATTTGGCTAGCAAATGGCCTGGCTTGTCATTGGGAAGGCTTAACTATTTTTCTTAATATTCAGCCAACTGTCTTTTAAGTTTTTTTCCAGTTTTATAGAGATATAATTGACAAATAAAAATTGTATATATTTACAGAGTACAATGTGATGTTTGACCTACATATACACTGAAAAATTATTACCACAGTAAAGCTCACTAGCCTATCCATCACTTCATGCGGTTACTTTTTTTTCGTGGTGAGAACATTTAAGATGTATTGTCTTAGCACATTGCAAGTGTGCAGGACAGTATTATCAACTGTAGCCATTGTACTGTTTATTGGATCTCCAGAACTTATTCATCTTAGAACTGAAAGTTATTCTTTGACTAATATCTCCCTTTCTCTATTCCTTCTTCCCCCAGTCAAATCCTAGAAATCACCATTCTACTCTCGGCTTTTATAAGTTCTACTTTTTTAGATATAAGAGAGATATAAGTTCTACTTTTTTCCACATACAAGAGTGATAATACGATAATACCATATATGTATCTCTGTACCTGGCTTATTTCACTTAGCGTAATATAGCCTCCATGTCCATTCATATTGTCAAGAATGACAGGATGTCCTTCCTCTTTAAGTATTAATAATATTCCATGGTGTGTGTGTGTGTGTGTGTGTGTGTGTGTGTGTGTGTACTTTTTTTTTTTTTTTTCCGTTAATTCATCTGCCCATGGACACTTAGGTTGATTCTGTGTCTTGCCTATTGTGAATAAAGGCCTCTTATTTCCTACATTTCACCAATAATAATAAGTTTACAGATTGACCCTGGTGATGGACAAAGTTTTCAAAAGGCAAGTTATGTGCAGATCAACACCCATATCATTTGACTGTCTTCTGTAGCCCAGATTGCTCTATTTTCTGCCTCTTGAACTTGACTTGTGCCCATTTTCCTCACTCCTGTTGCCTGGGTACAAGTTAACCAGGAATTTCAAGTGCTTGGATAATGCCTTCGTTCTCAATTTTAGTGGCTATGGAACAGAAATAACTTTTGCAGACTGGATTAGATCAGAAATACAGGACCTAAAATTGCTTAGAGAAATATGGCACTGACCTGAACCATATTTCCCAGAAACAGCAGAAAGCATAAGTAATTTAAAAAAATATATACTACACTGTCATTTATTTCTTGGACAAGCTTTTACAAGTCATTTACATTAACAGACAGTATTTATTGTCATGTTGTTTTGGGAACATACCAGTTTTCATAAAGTTAGCTCTGGTGCGGTACAGTAAGAGCAGATGCTTAGGCAAACTTGGGGCACTCAGGATCCTCTGAGACAAGTGAAGTTTTGAAAAGGCTGCTTGTACCTTAGGGAAACCTGGGGTAAAGGCCCAGATTTCTGGGGTGACCCAGAGATGCCTCGTATCCTCACAACATCTGTGCATGTCATTACACAGCCACCTGTCACCCTGGAAAACTTCCGAAAAGTCCACATTGTCTGGCTTACTTTGTGGAAAAAAAATAGCCTGGCTACTAAGGCTAAGACTTCCCATTCTCATTTGTAAATGATTTCTCTTTATTTGATGTTATTCCATTTTTAACAAATCTGTTAGGACTAGGATAATGAACCATGAGGGTTATTGACAATAACTTTGCCCATAGGAAAAGGGGATAGTATGTTAGAAATAGGCTTATTTAAAAACAGAAATTACATTGATCAGGTTAATCAAACGAGAAATTCAGAAGGTTATGCTACTCAGACTCCTGTCTGTGTTGGTGGTTCCAAACATAATACTAGAATAGAAAGACAAGAGCTTTCTTGTCTTTTCAATTCCTGAACCGTTATCCTTTAACCTGGAAGACATTAATCCAAAAGAAAAACAACTTTGCATGCCTACTGAAGACGGTATTGCCATTTAAAACTGTACCATCACTTCACTAGTCTCTTATGAATCTATTTGCTTAAGTGACTCCCATCAGTTCACTGATGTAATTTCTTTAAAACCTCATCAGCAAACATATGTTTCTTGAATGGTTCATATCTTAGCCTTAAAATGAATTGTAGTTTGTAGCTTTGGAGGAGAAATTGCTTTGCGTTTATATCAAAATCAATTCCTTGCTTGAAGTAAAGGATTGACCTTATTATTGAAAACAATGGCAAGAGAACAAGCTGACGATACATGCCATTACCATTGCACCACATATCTCAACCAGTCAGTGGTAATTCCAAATTCCAAGCGAGACCTTCTGTCTTCAAAACTGTGGTGTTTTACAGTCTGTCATATAGATGCTTTATCCCTGTCTGCAGAGGGCTTACACAACCAAATGGGACAGAGGGGAAACAATTATATACACACAAGTCAACAATCAAAAGAATAGTTCTATAATGTACACATATATGAACCAACAACTATATGCAGAAGAGTGCTCTGGAGATTTGTAACACCTTATGAGGCTTAATTTGTTTCTGACTTTGATGCAAGTTTATGTTTCTTCCCTTTGAAAGTTTATTGTGTACATTTTGCACATTTTCTAAAAATCCAACACATTTTAAATTATTTCTTTGGTCTATTTTTCAGATCTTTGTCCTTCCTGCAGTCCCTGAAGACTTTACCAAGTACTTCAGTTTACAGATAAACAAACACTATCTTCATACCCCTTAATCCACAACAGATAACTGAAATATTTAGTAAGTTATAAGTATGTACAAAAATATTATATACCTAAACCACTTTGTACAAAACTGATGATGGGAATTAATATTTATTATTTACACATGCAGGAAGATATACATATTTATTTCTCTTTAATCCTATCACTGTTTCATAAATATTATACTTAATCCATCAATAATACAACATGCTTTCATTAATCCCAAGAAATAATTAGAAAACATTTATGATAATGATAATATTACTTTGTACAAATATTATACAAACCCATTAAACCCATAGAGAATATCACAGCTGGTAAGAATGTCAGATACCCTGTCTGCTCAGAAATAGATATAGCAGGCTGCTTATTTGATATTTAATGAAAAATTAAGCCAACTAAACAATAATTAACAGCAGACAGTTTTTACTTTGTCTTTCAGCCTTAGCTAAGACAGATTGTCCTTAACATTGAATCTTACCTTCTAAGTAGTCTATTTTATACTGACTTCTGTAATATATTCTAGTTTCATATCCTTTTAAAAATTGTGTTCTATGACATTTAGATGTTAGCAATGGTTTTCAGTGATGGGTCAAGGTTTTTCATTGAGCCATTGCTGCTTGCTTTTCTTGTTGGCCCATGGGTTGCTGCTGTACTATACTTCTTTTTCTGATTTGTCTTAGAAAAGTAGTGACCCTGCTTCATGTCGCACTGTTATTTGAATGTGTTTCCAGGTGAACATTTAGTGACCGTGCAACTACCTTCAAGGATTAACATAATACTGGCCATTTAAAGATATTCACACCAGTCCACTTAAGGATTTATAGATTTATACTCACTACAGTAGTTTGTATAATGTGGCATTTTTTGCATAGTTATGGGTAGTAAGTATTACGTTTGGAACTACCAACACTAACTCAGATTTTATATTGTGAACATTTATAGAAGAGTAGATACGTAATGTTTATTTCAAAGTTCAATTTAATTGCCTCATCCTGGAGGCTCATGAACTCATGCTGTCCCATTGACATCAACAATTTGGGAAAGTTGTGTACTTTCGGGAGTCTCAGTTTTAACATCTATATAAATGGAAAAATAATACTACCCTATAGAGAAAATGCAAAATTAAAATTAGGTAACTTATATGGAAGCATTTAACATCCTAATGAGAATATACCAGTCCCTCCTTCTGTCTTTTCTTTCCATCTATCTTTCCTTCCTTTCTTCCAACAGAAATCTATCTCTTCTTTTTACTTATAACTCTTTTAAAGCACATGACTTTGCTTATGTTGTGGCATTTCATGTACATATCTCTCTAAACCTTGACAGCAAGGGAATAAGCTTGTTGCCTTGCACTGCACAATGGCTAGCACAGTGCTTTTTGGAAAAATTTATGTGCTAGATATTTGTTTTGATTAAATTGTGTTTTTGAATTGAGCCTAATTAATGAGTATTTCATCGTCATTTGTTGTAAGATTCACTTGCTAGGGATGGTATTTTCTCCTCTCTCACAGTACTGAGTAAATTATTGTAATCTCACTATGTGCAAACATGGATGTGTGTATGTGTGTGTGTGTATGTGTGTGCGTGAGAGAGAGAGAGAGAGAGAAACAGAGACAGAGAAGGAGGAGGAGAGAGAGGTGTAAAGAAGCATGAGCAAGGCCTGTCACTCACGGGGTGAGGAGTGTGATTGGGGAATTCTTTCTACTGTAGAAAGAACATTTTCTCTGCTGAGATAATTGGAAAAAGAAATATCAATGTGAGGAAGATGAAATCAAAAGCTAGCAACTGAGATGAGCCAAAATACAGAGATAGAGTAGGTGTAGGTAGAAGCATAGAGAAGCATGTGACGTGTTGAGCCTCTGAGGGGAAGCACTCCTGGGTCTGGTATTTGGGAAGGATTTCAATGCTGAGGGCACAAAGAAGGCTGCATTGACCTGAATACTCAAAGGGAGGAGGGGTGGGACTTTGAGCTCCCAGCACAGCTGCCCAGTGCTTCGGAGGCCCCACTTTATACTTTCTAACCAAGTAGCTTCATGCTATGCTTCGTGTTTGCAGTAGGCTTAACAATCATGTTTTATTAATTAATCCTTACAGCTTTGCTCTGGGCTACATCTGTATTATTAGCCTCATTTCATAGATAAGAAGGCTGATGCACAGTGGCATTCAGTAACTATATACAGGCAGAAAATTAAGGACCTTCGTTAGACAAAGCAACAGGAGCCCCCTGTACTTTGATATCTTGAAAAAAATATGAAGTTGATTTAAGCTATTCTGCTGTCCCCCTTCTCAAGATACATTTCAGTTTTTTTTTTCTTTTTGTCTACTTGACTACCTCTTCAGACTCAGCATGACAAGAATGGGTAATCCCATTTTATTAAAGTTAAAGAGAAAACGAAGAAGTATGCTACACAAGTGTCATGAGAATCCCATTAATCATCCAAGCAATCAAATCATAGGGCACTGAAATTAGTATTAGCGACTGATGTCCAAAACTGTCCACTTAAGCTTGCCATGGGTGACATCTCAGCCATCCTTTGTGTCACCCAGGAACATGCAGGTAATTCTGTCTGATGTGGAGGAGGCAGTGTGGGAGGGAGGGTTCAGCTCCAGCTCTGCCTGAAAGTTCTGGTGGAAAGGACTCTGCAATGATGGTAATTTCTAGGGAAGAGTGAGGAGATTCTAAGAATTATTTTTAAAAGCAGCAAATAAACCTATCTAAAATTCCCAGTTTATTTTGTGAATGTCCTCAACTTATTTGGTGAATGGCCACCAGTGAATGACTGGATTTTATTCACTATATTCAACCCACCCAAAATGCCCTTCCCCTCTTCATTGCTTAATCTATTCTTTTGTCTTCCTGTAAGTCCAGCTCAGTGCCACAAACCCTTCAAGGTACTTCACTGTCCTCAAGAATAGCTACCACACTGTTTCCACCATTTGTGTGTGTGTGTAGTGCTTTCTTTAACTTGGTATTGAAATCTTGCATCACTAATTTTGTAAATATTTGTATTTTGTCTTCCTGTATTTTGTCTTAAAATATTTTATTTGATGTAAAATATGTCCTATATTTATGTATAGTCTGAACTGCATCTGCATCTGGCACAATATAGCAATCACATACCTTTTCCTCCTGAGTCTTTCAATTATGGGTGTGAGGGAAAAAATAAGGGTGGACGCCACCCACCCATTCTATGTTTGAACCTTGAGAGAAGGCTTTTATTTAATTTTAAGGCTGGTGATGGGTACATAGATCAAAAGAAGAAGTAATAGTTTGAACCTGTGGAGGAACATTGTACCGTATCTAATTCATTCATTCTTTGACAAATGAGAGAATTTGGGATTAATAAAAATTACAGATAAAAATCAAAGTGTTAGAAAAGTGTGCTCTTACGGTGTGTTACTGGAATCGCTGTCATTCCCTTCAACACATGCACAGAACACAACCTGGAAGCCTGCCAAAACCTCTCAGGAGTGTCGTTTGTCACACCTGAAGAAGAAAGAACTGCCAAGATAACCAGAAGATGCAACAGTGGTCAGACTGCTGTCAGATTGCCCGTTCTTGGGTCTTTGGCCTCAATGCAAATTAGTGCATGTTGACGGGAAATGCACACAGAAATTTAAATAGGACCCATACACTGAGCTGCTTCTTGCTATAGTTTATTCCAGACCCCTCCCCTGTCTCAACAGGGGGACTGGTCAGTGTTCTGGCATTAGCTTACCACAGTATTTTAAATAAGACTTTATTTAGTCTTTTCTGTGTCAGGGTCTCTGGTTGCCAGATTGCAGAACTAATTAAAAGGAGCACAGACAGGTCTTGCATTTTTTCCTCCTTAGTAAGTTATTGGCAGGAGTTCCAGTCTTTCAGGTCAGAGTTTGTAGAAACAAGTCAGAAAACATTCTTACTGACTGGCAGGTCCAATCACTACTATGGTAATCAAAAAGCCATGGTGGGAACTCTAAAGGAAATGCCGTTACTCAGGTAACACTACTTCCTACAGCCATAGGGACCAGCCACTCACTTGTGGTTTTACAATATTACATGAAGGGATCCCCCACATTTTAGAGTCAGAGATTGTAACCTGTTCATTGTTCTATTCTCTTTGCCTGATGTAGTGATTGGCACAGAGAAGATACTTCAAAAATACTTGAATTGAGTGGATTTATTTTAGTAATCTATCCACAGAAAATGTAAATTGTGTGAGGACATGTATCTTAAATTTGCAAAGATGAAGATAAGGAAGGATACCTGACATTTACTTTCCACCTTGATCTCAGTACTGCTAGAAAATGATTTGATCTCACTAAGCCGGTTTTCCTGTTTGGTGTTTTTTCCTATACCTGGTTGTTAGTAGTATTCCAGGCCATCTGTCTGCCTAGGCCAGTCATATAGAGCGGCACTGGAGATTTTCCTGTGCATAGAGGTCATAGCCACAGAAGGAATAAGGTCAGCTATTGTGGGACATGCTCTGAGGAAATGCTGGAAGTAGATGTATGTAGAATGGTTTGCAGAGTACAGGTTTGGGGAATGGGAGGCTGGGCTGGACAAAGACACAGAAATTGGGCAAAATAAAGATAAACACACAAATCAGAAAGAGCTCACGGTATTTTGGCTCACAAAAATGGGCAAACGCCACTTTGTTAGACTCTTGCAGGGCTTTATACTTAATTGAATCTTTGGTGTTTTCTTTTAATAAAATATGTCCGTCTCTGCATCTATACTTCTGATTTTTAGCCAGAATCATATAGTCTAGTATGATTTTAGACTGTTTTTTTCAAAGGAAACTCATCATAAAAATTATTTAACAAAAATTTCCATCACCATATTATCTTTGTGGTAACCCTAATTTATCTAACAAAGCTTTCAGTATTATTTACGCACATTAAGATGTGAGTGACCCAAAGTGATACTTCCCTTAGGTATATTTTCATCTCATAAGATGAAACACAACAATGATTAAACCAAAGATATAGGCTGCTAGTGGCAGAATTCAAAGTGTCACCTATTGATCAATGGGGAGATATTTTTATAGCCCAGATCCTTTCATGATACTCATCAATTCTCACTACTTAAGTTTATCTTACTAACACATAAGAATAGCTTAGCCCATACATAAAGCAAAAGATACAAACATGTATTTATGCTAAAATGTCTGGAAAATGAATTTTAAGAAAACTATGAAAAATCAGCTCAATATATATTTGATTCAAATATTAACTGAATATTATGCTTAACTCTCAGTTACTTCCTCTGTGCTTCAACTTTCCTACTTCAGTGATGTCTCTATAGGTACAGTGTTGACCCAAGTTATAATTACGGAACATATTAACTCAATTAAGTAATACCAGACCTGTCCTGTATCATCTACTTTATCTCCAGTTATGGGAAAGGTGTATATCCTACATTAATATGTTTTCCAGCAAATTGAAGTTTAATTTGTAAATAAGAACTATTCATTGTAATAATTTTGATGTCAATTTTAGAAACTATATACTGCACCCCGTGTATTCGTAGAGTACAATAATTGCTATTCAGCGATCAATGACCTAGACCATCAGTATAAGTAAGAATCGTACTCTGAGATACTGTACAAATGATTTCAGGTCTTAAGTTATTTGAATGTGTTTCCAGGTGGCCATTTAGTGACTGGGCAACTACCTGCATAGATTAACGTAATGCTGACCATTTAAAGATGTTCACACCGATCCATTCAAAGATTTATATTCACTAATGGTAGTTTATGTAATGTGGTATTTCTTGCATAGTTATGGGTAGTAAGTATTATGTTTGGGACTACCAACACTAACTCAGATGTTATATTGTGAACATTTGTAGAAGAGTAGATACATAATGTCTTACAGGTTACTAAAGCATTATATTATGTATAGTATCTTACAGGTTACTAAAACCTGATTGTTCCTACTCTAAATGCCGTATAAGTTGTTCCATTGGTTTTGCTGATTTCTCCTCCTCTTCTCCCAGTGTTCTCATTTTAAGTAAAATGCATGGGCTTTACTACATGGTTTCTTGCTCCTCCCTACCTTTTGGTGCCTTAATTTTCTGTTCATGCCAGTTTTGAACTGGCCATGAGTTAAGTTGAGTTCCCCCTTGGAACAACAATTTGCAGGTAGTTGATTTGGGAGATAATCTCAGAAAAAAAATGAGCAATGGAGTGGGGAAGTATGAGCAGGCATACAGGGAAACCGATAAAAGGTGTGTTGTGTACCATTAGTGCTTAGACCCAATGGAAATCACTGGAACTCTGTGAGAAAACCAGTGTCAGAATCTTCCTACCTAAAGATGAGGAAGTGAGGAGCAGGGCCTTTGTTTCCAACGTCTGTCTGTCATTGGATGGGAGCTATTCCCTAGGGCATTTACTGCTCAGCACTTTTTTTTTTTTTTTTTTTTTTTAAGACGGAGTCTTGCCCTGTCACCCAGGCTAGAGTGCAGTGGCGCCATCTCAGCTCACTGCAAGCTCCACCTCCCGGGCTTACGCCATTCTCCTGCCTCAGCCTCCTGAGTAGCTGGGACTACAGGCGCGATCTCGGCTCACTGCAAGCTCCGCCTCCCGGGTTTACGCCATTCTCCTGCCTCAGCCTCCCGAGTAGCTGGGACTACAGGCGCCCACCACCTCGCCCGGCTAGTTTTTTGTATTTTTTAGTATAGACGGGGTTTCACCATGTTAGCCAGGATGGTCTCGATCTCCTGACCTCGTGATCCGCCCGCCTCGGCCTCCCAAAGTGCTTGGATTACAGGCTTGAGCCACCGCGCCCGGCCTGCTCAGCACTTTTAACATGCTACGTGAAGGCCAAAAGAAAAGAAAACCCTCGGGTGGAGAATCACAAGAACTTGCAGTTGGGCATGGTCGGCAATTTCTGAAATGGTGTGTCCCAAGTGAATGCGAGTAGTTTATCAACAGCATCTGCAACAACCAGGTCACCAGTAAGGAAACTTTGACTACGTGGTAGCCTGCTGTATTTATTTACTATCTCTTTTTTGAATTCCAAAATTTTTGTGACTAGATATTATTTAAAATTATCAGAACAACCTGTGATTCTGACATAAGCTAGAGCTACATATGGCCACTTTATTAATAACATTTCAGCTTAAATTTATTTCCTTTCTGATTTTAATGTGGATACGTTAGATGAATAACATCATAAATCTGATTTGTTTACTGAAAGTACTTGACGTGAGTTAGCCAGTTCTCAACAGGGTGCCCTGTATGTGGAAGACACGGTTAAGGTCTTGTTTACCTCTGACAGGTGACTTGCACATGCCCTATAATATGCAGTACCTCACAGCCGTATTCATATGGCATTTTGCATAGTCTCTGCCTAAAAAGCATCCTGTGACTTTTTCTTTGGTACCATGCTGCTCCACTATATGTGGTAACTTTCCACTAAATGTCTTTGTCCTCTACCCTGTAAGTACATATCATTTGTGTATGAGAAAACCATCTTTTCTTATACATAGGCAGCAGATGTGATTAGAGGGAAATCTAATTTATCTGGGGTACTCTAGAAATGGAAGGAAATTACTTCACAGCAACATTTACAAATGCATTCATCATAGGCACCCAGGCATTCCAACACTACCAGATGATGGCTTTGTGATCTCTATGTGGTCAGTGTCCAACTGCTTTCTAATGGGCTATATAAATTTCCTCCATTTTATACTTATGTGCTGTGCTTGGAATAGAAGACAAATGTGTTGGACAAGGGGAGGTTGGTCAGGTATGGACAGAATTTTATCTTTGGAGTCTCTAATAGTGTTTCTAATTAGTGTAGCAAAGGCCTCTGAATTATTTGTTAGGTTTATCTAAGTATGACTGTGTTTGGAGAAGATACAAAGAATGACTCGTTATCCCTTTTCTCTTGTTGTAATACATTTTTAGATCTCATGTTACCTTGAATTGATTAATTTGTACATTTATGCATAATTCAAGACTTATTTGATCTTATGCTGTGTTAGGCATAAGTTATCTGTGTCCGCTGGACACCCAATACCCATCTTATTTGCTGTATGTGTATGTCCTCAGGTGGTTAAGTGAGAAAATACGAGGGGGGAAAATGTAAAAGAAAATGCTGAGCGACTCCTGGAAGTCTTATACGTGTCCTGTAGGGGTGAAAAGAGGAGAAAGTAGGAGATGAACTTAGATTTTAAATGCAAAACAGAGTGGCCAAACCAGGACTAAAGAAATCTTCTGTTAAAAAAAGTAGCTGCCTTCTGGTCCAAGAGCTGAGGGTCGGAAACATTAAATGACACTGGTCTGTTGCTTCTGGGTCCAGATATGCATCTCTCTGAGACAATAGACAAGCCCCTCCGAGCCTCAGTCTCCTCATCTGTGAAAGGAAATGTGTAGATTCGAGTTATTTCTTCCAGGTCTATACTCACATGAGGCCATCTGGCTTTTAAATGCAGGCATATTCACATTTTTCTTACCTTCAATTCATATTCTCCCTTTTATTCATCTCATTTCTCTCTCAACCACAGCAAAACACAGTTTAGTAATGTTTGTTATCGGCTCACTTTTCTTAGCTGTACCTAATTAATAAGAGATCATATAAACAAATATAATATACTGAGAAGTAGAAAAATACCTGTGTTGCAAGACTAATGTCATTATACATACCAAAAAATTCAGAATACAAAGAACATATTACCATTTATAAACATTAAGGGGCAGGAAATAAATGTCACTGATGGAGATCTATTTATACATATCAGACTATAACCTGATACTATGTATTTCATTTTTGCATTTTGCCTTTCTTATAGAAGTTTCTCAGAATGTTATGGAGATTGGAAATAAATGAATGCCCATAAAAATAATATCTCCAGGCAATTGCAATATCTGATGTAAAGAGTATCTACAGGTTGTGAATTTTAACCACAGCTGGCTTGCAGCTTCTGCAAATGCTTATAACAAAACCCAGAGGCACTTAAATTTGATGTATTCAATGGTTTGGGGAGCAAGTGGATAGATGTTCTCAACTTACATTTAATTGATATATAATAGATTTAGTTGTAGTCAATTTTACTTTGGATAAGATGGAGCAAATCCAATTTTGCTATGTTTTCTTAACCATTTGGAAAACTAACTTTGGGGAAGGAGTCAGAGAAACAAAAGATGAAAATACTAAATGGAAATAAAATTCAGGTGATATTAGTTTTCCTAATATCAGCAGACAATATCAGTATGTTTTCTCTCTCTTCAAATATACACATGTTTAAACTTGTTTTAAAACCAGAAAATGTGGGTATCTACACATTGAAAACAAAACTGGGACATGAATGTAAGATAAAACTCACATAAACAGACAAAAAATAACCATTAAAAATGACCATTGTTATTTTTACAAAGGAATTCTGTCTTACACTTTACTTTCACAATACTGGGTTTTAAATCCAACCAAACTAATAGAAAAAAGAGACACTAGGAAATCTGTTAAATATTTATTTACTAAAAACATAATTTTTCAGAGGGCAGTCAGGGAAGACAAAGCTGTGTGTTAAATATGAGCTCCCTGTCCAAAAGAGAATATACATTGGCTCTGCTTTGCAACTCCCCACCCCCATCCCCGGCTGCAGATGAAGAGCTGAGACCTTACTCACATGCAATTATTAACACTCCCAATAAATCCTCAAGATCCCAATCCTCTTGATATATGTCATGGCAGAAATAGCTCAGTGCACGAAACGACAAGAAATGCTATTCCTGTCAGTGGAGAGATACTGTCGTCCACGTTAAATCACAGGCAGATGGAGGCACTGAGAGCCTGAGTTCATAATGCCAGGACTTCACGTCTACCAGGGTTCCAACTCTATCTCAGACACGTGTTCCTCACCATGGCTTTGACAGAGGATACTGCATCTGAGATAATGTTGCCAGTGATTGGATCCAATGCCTGACTGGGTTTCTGACTGGTTTGTCTGTTTGTTTTGTTTTGCTGGTCTTTATATAAACTTTTGACACACTTCTAGGATCCTGATCAAGCCATTTCGTCTTCATTCTCTGCAGTTTTATCATTAGGGAGACAAGGTATAGAATATTTACTTTGTTCTACAGGAGTGCTAGGGAAATTATACAACCCCATTCTTCTCCAGTTACTAGGGAATACAAGTTTATCTGTCAAAGGAAAAATATCACCTTCAATATTGCTATTCTTGGATCAGGTTCATTGGTAGCCTAAAAATAGAATCACTGAGCTCTTGAGAGAGGACTTTGGCCAAGACACTTCAGTACCTGTTCCCCATTGGGTGTGAAGTGACACCTTGGGAGTAGAAAGAACGTCATAGGGGCTAATAAGCTTCTTAAGGAGATGAGATAATCACCTATAATCATTAATGGTGGTGACTCTCCCCTACTTTGCTTCCAGGAGCAAGGAGTGGTGCATTCAATTAGTGGACAGTTAATTTTTTTTCTCCGATCCCTATACATGTCATGCAAAGTGAACACCACAACTTAGCTGGTAAGAATTCCCCAAAGAATAGAGTGCCATAAGAAAGGGGAAGAGGACACAGAGAGAGGGCAGTAGGAAGGCAAAGCAAGCTGTAGTTCAGTTAGCTATTCTGTGACAGAAAGAGAAACCACAACTCAAGGATTATCAACCACGTGCTGAGTGCTGAGCAGAACATATGATTTGCAATCAAAATCTGACAATGTGCTACTCTCAAATGCCCAAGTCAGGGTTTTAGTTATTTTATTGAAGGTAAATCTGGACATGTCATGGAAAAAGACAGATTCCCTCTATGAGTAGAACCATGGGACTTTCCACTTGAGACTGTGCAAAACAACAACAAAACAACAAAAAAAAAACAACAAAATGACCTTTCCATGATAGTCTGGTCCTGGCCTTCCAGTCCTTCCAGGGCTATGAACAGGCACGCAATTTTGCAGTGTGAAAAGAAAAAAAAAAGTAGGTGGAGATTAAGATGAGTGTTTTTAAAAGTAAGTGAGAGTATATATGTAAACTCTGAAGGTGGACCTGGTACCACGCTGAAAAAGGGATGAGATAAATAAAGGAGAAGAAATAAAAAGTCATGGACTTGAGAAGGGACAGTCAAGTGAGGTACAGCCTGGATGCTGATGTGGGGGTGTGCTTGGACAGCATATGTAAGCAGACAGTAAGCACAATTGAGATTGTACTCCCATCGTTTTTATAGCTCCGTTAGGAGGATGCCACTTCCTATCCTTTTTTGCTATTCTTTTTTTCCTTTTGCCAGTTTTTTTTTTTTTTTTTTTTTTTTTTTTGCCAGTCAGGTATGAAAGCCCAAGGTGCCTTGGTACTAACTTAAGTTGCTTTTGATTTATTGTCTGAAGCCAGGTTTTCAAGTTCCAGAGGCATTTACTTTCTCCTAGCCATAAACCATTTGGAATAGTAAACTCGCTGTTCTGTGAATTTTTTTTTCCAGTTCCAGATGAACGACTTTGACCTCTTCTCTACATGGTGAAAGAATTGGAAAATATAACCCAAAATGAAATGGAAAAAAAAAAAAAAAAAACACACACACACACACACAGGGTATTTTGAATAAATGCAGATAAGAGGGAAACTATAGCCTGGCATTTTGCAGAAGATCTCCATAAAGACAGGACAATACAGTAAGCTTGGGGTAAATGGAAAGCACTAGCAGTCTGTGGGTGAAGATATAAAATGGTCAGTCAGTCCAGTTTCAATCCAGTCAGAAACACTCACACATATGCTGACATTTCACATTCTTGGAATGCAATGTTGCTATTTTCAAACTATTGAGGTTCATTATTGCAAGCATTGTAGGGCGGGTGTTGATGCTGCTGCTGCATCACACAATACTGCCTTTAGGAGTGGGTCAGGTTCTGAGCCTACAGAACTATGGACTAGAGGTTTGGTTTAGTCTTATGGCCAGTGTGAAACTTATAATTAACTACTTTGTCCCATTTACCTGGGCTTCTGGGGAATTCAAAGCCAAATGTGCTGCCTAATTCAAATGTGTAGACATCTATTGCATACTGCCATTTGTTTTCTTTTCCATCTACTTTTTGTCACATTTGATCTACTTCGTTTCTATATTTGTACATATTTTTGAAACCTGATGGAAATTTTTGGAATGAGGCTTATACAAGTAAATCAACTTATATCACTAAATATTAAAGGTATACGCAGGGGGTGAGGATACTCACGAGAAGGTATACCTGAGCATTGATCTGGTTATGTGATATTGGCTCTCATGTATTACATATTTTAGCTATTACAGATAACCTTTCTTTGGCTCTTACTATGTATCATATGCATTATTAAGCACTTTATATTACTAAGTACTTTATTTTCATAATTTCATTTGCACTTCATTGCAATTCTATGTTGTTATGCACTTAGTGACAAAATGGATTCAAAAGAGTACTATTTTCTCCAAGATCAGTAATCTAATGAGTGACATTAGATTAGTGACGGAGCTGGGTTTCCAGCCAGGGCAAGGCTTGCTCCAGAGTCTATTCTCTTAACTCTGGGGATAATAGGTCTGAGTTCAAATCACTGTTCCATCATATCGTAAAGATGAAACCCTGGTTAATGACATAACCTTTCTCAACTTCTGTTTTTCCAGTCTCTAAAATGAGAATAGGAATAATAATAGTACTTAAATCAAGTAATATTTAAAACTTTTAGAATGGGGTTTAGAAAGTGCTCAATAAATTAAAAATATTGACTATTGTTATATTTAAAGAGTACATACATAGTATACATAATTAAAATTATTTTCCTACCAGTAGAGACATTTTTTTAATATTCAATGAATCACATCTCATAACTCCCTGCACATATGCCCTGGCAGTGACTGTTCCCAGGAGAGCCAGTGTTGGAATGCACATGTCGACATTTCAAATGTAAGGTACTGCAAGGGCAGTGTGTCCCAGGAGAAGGCCAGCTGCCAGGAGACCTTGCAGGGCAGCATTTCCAGGGTGAATTCATCACAGCTGGAGTCCAGACCTCAGCATTGCAGGTCCCAGTACTTGGTCTGGTTAATGCCCCGAGCTGATTATTTACAGGGGATGACTTGTACCAACTCACAAAAGACTGAAGCATATAAATTAGAAAGCCACTGTAGTAATTTACAATGAAAAATATTACTGTTAACCGGACCAGACATTTGCATCAGTCTGGCCAGTGAATTCTTGCCCTGCACACAAGCTACACAGGGAGTCACATTAACAGAAGGTTGCTTGGTGAGCAGGATGCTTGTTTCAAATGCTTAGTCTCATCAGGTGCTAATGGCAGCATGCATTCATCTCCATCTACCTGCCAGAAAGAACAGACATTCTGAGCAGCCCAACAATGCCGAGATGTCCGTTCCTCGGACAGGAGCAGAATAGACCTCTGTGCTTTCCTATTTCTATAGTACTATGGCTGACCAATCTGTGCTTTGGATTGTTATTTTCTTTCTTTAGTCATATTAGTTATCACAGGAAAGGTTGTTATGGTCCAGAGCCATCCTGCCTCTTAATGGTAATATGGCTCGATTTCTGTTGATTTAATAGTTTAACATTTAGAGGGCACTTTCGTTGTTAATCTTTTCAAATTCTTGTGGGTGCTTCTTAAACTACATACACAATGCAGACTCTACCTAATGTCACTACAGCATCATCATTTTCTGATGGTTTTCTCACCGTCCATGTAAATTCCTACTAAATGAATCTCCTTCTCTCTATTAAAATACACTAAGAATCTATACTTCAGCTGTCATAAATGCCAGTGTTACCAATGCCCCATAGGTTGTTACTAGCCTTCTTCAATGTATTTAAACAGTAGATCTTAATATGTATTATATAAACTTGATACTTTATTGACAAAAACTTTATGGAATTATTCTAATTATGAGACCACATTAATCACCACCATGTTAGTAAGAGCCTAGCACAGTTTTTGACCTTCTTCTTGCTTCCCATAACATCTAGAATAAACTTAAATATTCTGGATATGGTCAAGAAGAACCTGCATAATCTTGCCCTGGCTGCCTCTCTGAATTAACTTTCTCCATTTCTCTTTCTCTCACACAGCCTCCTTGATGTTTTTGGAATATGCCAAGTGTATTGCTACACCACATCCTTTGCCCTTGCTCTTCCTTTCTCTGAATGGCTCTCCCACTAGGCAACTGAATCTGGTTCATTATTCTCCCTATTCAATTCTGTTCAAAAGTGACCTTCTCAAGGAAATCTTCTGGCCATCCTGTCTAGCATAGCATCCTCTCACACTTTATTCCCTTATCCTGCTCTGTTTTTCTTCTTTGCAGTAATCACTACCTGATATATTATGTGCATTATTTGTCTTTCTGAACAGGATATATTTCAAGAGGCAGAGGCTCTTTTGTGTTGTTCACTAACTGCTGAATACCGGGTACTTAGATAATATTTTTGAATGAAAGAATGAACTTGGTTAATATTTTGGTGATAATCAGATTTTCTTATTTTTCTTGTTGTGCCAGCCATACAAGCTTGCCTAGAATGTTGTATTGGTGCTAAATTTTCATTTCTATGATTTTTTATCATGGTTATATCAAAGGAAGCCAGGGTAATGGTCAGACCTGCCCAGAAGCTCATTCAAGGCGAGTATCCAAATCGTATCCACTGTCAAGCAGCTTCCATGAATTGTTACTTAATTCTACCTATTCCATTTCTCTTGCAACTTATTTACCTTTATATTTCCTCACTATTAAGGGATCTCTTTTATATCATCCTTCAAGTAGTCATCAATACTTTTTGACATTTGTTCTCATGAATGATAAAATGGTGAAGAGACACTTCAAAGAGTCAACAAGCAATTACTGAACTCATGTCTCTCCATTCTCCAACAGCTGATCTTCTCTTGCTTTCAGGCCTTCTTACTACCACCATCTTACGACTAATCTCATCACCTTATGCTGTAAGTGAGAAGCTGTAGTGTTTGCTCTCATCTGACTTTGGGAGGACTTGTTATAATGTCCCATTAAGTATCACAGTGTGCATGAGTAGAACTGTAAGATTGTACTGTCTTTTTAAAAGTGATTCTCATTTTTGTACTATTTTCTACCTTTTCCTACCTTTATTTCCCAATGATATTAACATGAAGATAATTAACTAGAAAGCCTAAAACTTTTCATTTTTACTCTCCTATCCTTCCCAGGGAAAATTTGGGATTTTGAACACTGTTGACATATGCCATGTGTAGGTGTGGTTGGAGAATCTAATTTAATTTGATCATTAAGGAGAAAACTAATTTTAACACTACATTTGAACATAAGGTTTTTTGGGGGAGGTATGTAAGGCCAGGACTTGTTGGCCTATTAAAACTCCACAGATCAGTTTATAGATTCTTAACTAAGGACAACTTTATTCTTCAGATCTGACTGTACTGAGTGGCATGACATTTTGCTAGACAGCAGGTACTAAAAGATATACTCATCCTTCAGATTCACTCATCCCCAGACTACTCAAGGTATGCCACTGGGGTATCTTTGAGCAGGTTTGCTGATGCTGCTTGGGATAGTACACGGTATTAAATGCAAAAAGGAGACATTTAAAACCATTAAAAATGCCGTGAACTGTGAGAAAAATATGAACTCTATTTTAAAGAATCATGGTTGTAAATGCACTGGCACCTAAGAGGGGGAAAAAGAAATATCAAGATTATTCTTCAACTCTTTATATGTATATAAAATGTGCCAGTTGCCTGTGTGCATGTGTGTGTGTGTGTGTGCATGGGTGTTTCTTAGTATGTATAACATAGGAACCCAGGAATATGGACTTGTGACTTTGTTATTATGTTTATGTGTCACTTAACAATGAGGACACATTCTGAGAAATGCACTGTTAGGTGATTTCATCATTGTGCAAATATGATACATAAAGTATATATACACAAACCTAGATGATATAGCCTAGATTTTAGCCTGGGAGCAATAAGCTATACAATACAGCCTAGCCTACACACCTAGGCTGTATTGTATAGCTTATTGCTCCTAGGCTAAAAACCTGGAAAACCTGTTATTGTACTTAATACTCCAGGCAATTGTAACACAATGATATGGCAAGAATTTCTGTACCTAAACATATCTAAATATAGAAAAGGTACAGTAAAAACATAGCATAAGAGATAAAAAATGAAGCACCTCTATAGGGCACTTACCATGAAAGGAGCTTGCAGGACTGGAAGTTATTCTGGGTGAGTCAGTGGGTGAATGGTGAGTGAATGTTAAAGACATTACTGCATACTACCATAAACTTTATAAACACTACACTCAATTGATTTAAAAATTTTTCTTTCTTCAATAGTAAATTAACCTTAGCTTCCTATAACCTTTTTTACTTTATACATTTTCAAATTTTTAAAAACTTGTTTGACTCTTGTGTAATAACACTTGGCTTAAAACACAAACATTATACAGCTGTGCAAATATATTTGTTTTCTTTATATCATTCTATAAGCATTTTTCCATTTTTAATTTTTAATTTTTTTTAACTTTATAAATATTATTAACAACTAAGACAAAAGCATACACATTAGGCTAGACCTACACGGGGTCAGGATCATCCATAGCACTGTCTTCCACCGCCACATCTTGTCCCACTGGAAAGTCTTCAGGGGCAATAACATGCATGAAACTGTCATTTCCTATAATAACAATGCCTTCTTCTGGAATACCTCCTGAAGGACCTGCCTGAGGCTGTTTTGCAGTTAACTTAAAAAAAAAATAGGTAGAAGGAGAACACTCTAAAATAATGATAAAAATATGTTCTGGTAAATACATAAACCAGTAACATAGTTGTTATCATCATCAAGTATTATATATTGTACACAATTGTATGTGCTATACTTTTGTGTGACTGGAGTACCATGTGTTTGTTTACACCTGCATCACCACAAACACATGAATAATGCATTGCAATATGGTGTTAGGATGACAATGATGTCAGCAGTCAACAGGAATTTTCCAGCTCCATTATTATTTTATGGCACTACCATGGTATATGTGGTTCATCATTGAGGGAAAAGTCGTTGTGTGGCACATGATTGTATATGATACATGGGTAGGCTGGTAGACTGCTCTTTGCTCTAGGATGGTAACTCCTATCTGGACACTTTTCATTTGTTAAGGGTTGACCTCTTTGCTTGCATTACGGGCTATATTGAAAGAAATGGGTAAATTCTCTCCGAGGTTGATTTAAACCAATATCCTGTATGTTGCTGCTGCAGCTTCCCAACATTTTGTGTAGGGGGATGCGATTGAAGTTGTGCTTTAATATGGAGCCATACTGTTTTCTTTCTCTGACCCAGTCTACAGTCAGCCTGTCCCATGGCTGCCATCAGAGAGAATAGCTGTGTTGGAGCTGTGTTGTGGTAGGAATCACTTCTGTGCTGGTAGATTTTCGAGGATTTCATTGGTGATGATCCCGTGTTTCCTTTCTATGTGATAGCTGAGATGATCTAAGTCAGCCTCTCAGATAAGGGAAGAAGGTGATAACCTATATGATAAGATTTGAGAGGTAACAGGAGAGCTATTTTATTCCTAATTAATTACTATGTAAGTATCAATGTGCCTCAAATTTCATTTCCAGAAGCATTTCTTTTCATGTAAATGTTGCCCCCTCTCCTCTCTGAAAGAATCTAGTCCTCTTGGCAAGGATTGAACACTGATGTGTTAGAGTTACTGATACTATTAGCATCATTTGGAAGAATCTGGGTTCTGAAGAGGACACAATTGTGGAGAACCATTTACTTCTTATAAATTTTAGGCAGAAATTTTCCTCATGTTACAATTATTAAGTCAGATAAGAATCCGATGAAGATGGAAGCAATACTTTCACAATATCTACCATATATATTGTTCTACTGAAGTAAATGAATTCAGATTAAGCATAGAACAGTAGCTATGCTGAGACAATAACATATCAATTTTGCACATTTTGATGAGGTAATGACGACTGTTGTGGCCCTGTTTTTGTTTTCAAACAGAGTGGGAAAGGGTGGAAGAGTTTCAGTTTCTATGTCTTCAGTATATGGCATCCTGAGGAACTGAGAGCAGTTAAAGAAGTGTATTCTCACCATCAATAAGAATTAACATGAAAGCATTTATTATGAGTTTTTCACTCTTCTTGACCATTGAAAATATCTCAGCAAGAGTCCACTGTAGGTGCCCAGATAATCAAAACCAGAATAAATGTTTTCTGGTCTTCCCAACAGCCTTATAATGCTAATAATAAAATTATTATTCAAATTGTGATAGACCCAATGGGTGATCATGCTAATAATAAAATTGTTATTCAAATTGTATTTAGTTTATTGATAATAAGTTATTTGCCACAAATTTTATACTTACTAATTAGCAAAGCAAGACTTGAATTCAAGTATTTCTCATTCCAAATCACATATTGTCAAAAACCACACTCCATTGCCTTTTTAAGCAAGTTTGAAATGAGAGCTAAAGACATATTGGTCATTAAAAATTGTGATTTATATGGGCCAAGTGGGAGGGGGAAATGGGAGAATTGCTCTTCATTAGGTATACAGTTTCATTTATGCCAGATGATTAAGTCCTAGATATCTACTCTAAAATATTGTGTCTATAGTTAATAATACTGTATTGTACACTTAATATTTTGTTAAGAGAGTAGATCACATTTGAGAGGTTTTTAATCACAATAAAAATAAATGCATACATACAAGTATTCTAACCACGAAAAAAGTCAATAAATTATAGATGCTGTGATGGGAATATGTGTTGGCTATAATGGAATCACAGAAGATTGTGATAGTCTTTCTATCTATTATGATGTAAGAGGAATTATGGAAAGCTTTATTAGAGAAGTATACTCAAACTATTTTAAAAGATGTGCAGGAGGTTACCAGGTTAACAAACTATGAAATAGAATATTCCACACAAAAGGACCAGAGTGAGAATTGCAAAAGGGCTTATATAGTACTTTTTATTTGAAAACTGAAAATAATTCATGTGAGACAGTGCAAAAGATACTGGTATATCTACCCCCAAGATATAGCTTAACAAACAAATAGATAAACAGATTAATAAATACATAAATAAGCTGATGCCAATTTTCCTTATTAGGTAGGATAGCTTCCAGTAAAGTATTAGGAAGTAAAAATTTGAGTAGAGAATGTCACTCTTAACACTTGGATTATAGGATTGACTAGATTCACAAGATGGCTGGAGAATCTTCTAAGCATGAGCATGTGGCCTCATTTATGATACTTAGACTTAGATATTCTGTGCTTGAAACATTTGTTTTGACCTAATTCATCACCAGGGTCATTTAACTCTTATTGTATGTTCCACCCAGCACCTAAAAGTCTTATACTCAGAGCTACATCTTATTATAAAGTTTAATGAATTTATTGACAATACTTCTCCTACCACACATACACACCACATGATATCTTGTTTGCACCTTTCTTTTGAGATATTTACCCCCAAATGGAATGAACCTATGTTCATTGCAAATTTTAACTCCCAAACTGTATAATAATGGAAATGAAAGCCTTGTACAAAATTAATTGCTACTAATACATTTGTGTATAACTTTCCAGTATTCAAATGCATATTTTACCTATTTGAAATTGTATTGAAATATAATATTTCTGACTTTCTTCCCTGTTAACATGATAACAAAAGCATTTCCCATCTTTTTAAATTCCTCGACCAATAGATTTTGATGGCTGTATGGTGGTGTGTCTGGAAGAACTATCATTTTCTTAATATTTTCTCTATTATGGAACATTAATAGTGAGACATCAGATATAAATATTCTGTGGTCAACTAACAATTACTGTTGGCACTGTGTGTGTGTATGTGTGTGTGTGTGTTGTGGCAGTTTTTGGTAGAAGGTTTGAGCTGAGGGAAAATATGCCATATCTCCCCCCATCTCAATTTAAATAGGTTTTAAATTAATTCTTGGCTGATTCTCTGACCTGAACACTGATACCAAGCTAAGAGGGAGGGAGGGGATGGAGCTAAAAAGAGCTAGAGCTTGAGGAAAAATGAGATGCAAGAAAAGTATAGAGAGGTACCAGGGAAAGAATGAATTTGAATAGAGGGAAAGAAAGAAGGATGGTAGAGAATACAATGAAAGATTTTGCCAATTATTTCTCTATGACTTGCCAAGGTGGCCGGGATGGAATTGTACTTTCAGAATATGGCATTCAGTTTGCTATCCATATCATTTCCTTATCCCAAACTCGACTCGACTCAACTGTTTTGCAGAAGCATGTGAAAGTATGTGTGACATATTCCCTCTTCTAATATGGGTAACTGTAGCATTTTAGAAGCTGGCCTTATTGCAAAAAAATAAATAAATAAAATAAAATAAAAAATATGTGTTCTGTTGCAAAACTCTGGAATTAGATTTCCTGCTGCCCTTTCACCTCCTCAACTGCCTGGTATACCACAGCCGTCTTTGTGATGGCAGTCCTGAATCCTTGGCCTTAAACAGGCCGTGCTCCCCTGGGGCTGCACACAGCAGTACTCTGAAATTCCTACTTACTAGCTCCTTCAACAAGACTGATGCTGAAAGGGTTTTGCCTCTGCTTTCAGCATTCATTACATCCCTTATAAATGAAACATGAATGTAATTCATGTTTCTTCTAGGGAGAGAAGTTTTAGAGGCTTCATTTATTCATTCATTCAACAAATATTTATAGGGTCCCTTCTGCACTAAAATACTGTGGCAGGCACTGTGTGGGGTGCAGAGATGCATAAGTACAGTTTCTACCCTTAGGAGTTTAGTCTACCACTAAAGCCTATTAATTTTGCCTCTTCTGTATTTTCTTTATCCATCTACTTTTGTCTACCCTAACTACAAAGGTCCTAATTCAAGCAACCATTATGTTCTTTCTGGATTACTACATGTTAAGAATTTGATGAAACTGAAATTATTGTTATGCTTAAAAACGTTCATTGTCAGGCCAACTTTCTACATCCTTACTATAAACTATAGGGCCTTGTAGGCCCTATAAATTAAAACTGAGATAAAATCTCCTGCTTCCCCCAATTCTAGCCATGTTGAATTTTTTTTTAGTTCTTTGAATGTGCAATGATCTGTTTTTATTACTAGGATTTT
>NC_045435.1:33998693-34053960 GCF_002776525.5 Piliocolobus tephrosceles | reverse complement strand
TTTAGTTCTTTGAATGTGCAATGATCTGTTTTTATTACTAGGATTTTGTGTATCTTCTTCTATCTGTTTCTTCATCTTCTAAGATTTTGCTCACCTTATATTCATAACCTCCTCCCCTATTTACCTACCAAAGTACTATTTATTGTTTAGGTCTTAAACTAGATACAAATTTTTTTTTTTCTTGAAATGGAGTCTCACTCTGTCACCCAGGCTGGAGTGCAATGGCGTGGTCTACTCACTGCAACCTCCTCCTCCT
Organism: Piliocolobus tephrosceles; assembly: GCF_002776525.5. Lineage (NCBI taxonomy): Eukaryota > Metazoa > Chordata > Mammalia > Primates > Cercopithecidae > Piliocolobus > Piliocolobus tephrosceles. The sequence continues at coordinate 34,053,704 of NC_045435.1, read as the reverse complement.
GGGTTCAAAGGATTCTTCCACCTCAATCTCCAAAGTGGCTGGGACTACAGGTGCCCACCACCACACCCGGCTAATTTTTGTATTTTTAGTAGAGAGAGGGTTTCACTGTGTTGGCCAGGCTGGTCTCCAACTCCTGACCTCATGATCCTCCCGCCTTGGCCTCCCAAAGTGCTAGGATTACAGGCGTGAGCCACTGTGCCTGGCCTAGATATATCTTTAACCATGAATATTCTCCTATGTGCTCATGTGCCTCTCCCAGCTGCAGACCATATTTGGTTCCCCTTGTTTGTGCTCTATGACACCTTGTACTACCATCTTCATACCATTCATCATACTTCTTTATTGTTTCCCTGCGTGAGCCTCTATTAGGTTACACTTTTCATGAGGCAACTACAGTGTCTACCTTGTTTTCCATTGTGTCCTTATTATGTACTAGAATGCCTGCTATACTGTATTTATAACTGGGAACATTTTAATTAAATTGTTGTATTAATAAACCTGTAGTACCATTCAGGATCCCTTACATACACCACTAATGATCCATATACCATACACATTAATGTGTTACATACTGGGTAAAACTATATATGATTACGTGGTAGGTTCATAGGAAGTGTTGTAGGTTTTACAGGCCAAAATAAATCTCTGTGAATGGGAGAGTCATGGAAGACTTGCTGGGATTAGGAGGAAGTTGAATAGTATCGTGAACAAAAAGCAGAATTATGTGCAATCAAAATTTTGACTTTATGTATTGATTGGGTAGGAAAAATTATGTTGAGAAGAAGCAGGTGAGAAGATTGAAAAGGAAATGTGATAATTATGAAAGGATGTGAGTGCTGGGCTCTAGAGCCTCAGTGTTCTTCTGTGGGAATTGGAGTTCCATTTACCTCCAGTGATTATTAAGCAGGAGAGTGAACTATGAACACAATGTTTTCAGAGTATTGAATTGGCAGTTGTGTGTCTGTTGGATTGTGGTGAGAGGAAAAGAAGGACACACTAATTATAATGAGTGTTCTGATTCTCATTAGAGTGGTGGGAAGGAATAGATTGTAAAGAAATATGACATAATATTCAACTTGACTTGGAAGATGAGTTTAGCTCTTAATTAGGTAATAGTGAATCAAAAACAATTACAACTTTATAAGCATAATTTTCTCAAAAATATGAAACTACTGAACAGTTGACAAATATTGGGATATTACAGTAGAGAGGGAGTTGTGGGAGTGATACAGATTGTCTTAGAGTAATACAAAAAGTCACAGATTGACAGGTTGGTGGGGTCATTGGAAATTATTTAGAGTAAAATACTTTTTGCAGGTGAGCTACAAAGGACTTGTAATAAATTTGAGATGATTCTATACATATTGATAGAAGCTTTCAGAGGGTATTGGAAATTAAGAGAGTGAAAGCTAGGAGAAATCAGGGTGGAGCTGCACATTTGGAAATTATCATTTGAGGGCTTGTTGTGAAATCCCTGAGTGAGTGTTCCTTGAGGGAGAAGGCATAGATCTTTAAGTGCTAACTTTATTCACAGTAGGTGTGATAAAATATGGTATATTGTCCAATGTATCTACAGTGGCTTGTTAAGTATATAATTTTAAATTGGCATGGTGGTGGGCTATCTGAAAAAGAGGCAAGGAACAGAAAAGAGTAGAAATTTAAGTTCTGAGGATCTAACATTTTTCATTTACTTTTTAATTGATACATAATAATTGTACATATTTACAGAGTACAGTGTGATTTTCCATACATATATGCTTTGTATAATGATCAAATCAGGGTCATTAGCGTAACTATCACCTCAAAAACATACTGTTTCTCTGTGAGGAGACCATTCCAAATCCTATCTTGCAGTTGTTTTGAGATATACAATATATACAATAGGTGTATACAATATACCTATCTTGTAGTTGTTTTGAGATATATGATACCGTATGGGAGTACTCAGTGTGTGGAATGTTTTCTCTCTCTGAGAAGCGGTAGGATAAAAAAGTTGAGCAACCAGTTGACGGAATCTTGGAGTAACCCTGAATGATTACAGCTTCTATGGCATTCGCACTGGTGTGTGAAGGTGTTGTTAACTAACTTTCACATATTAAATGAAATTTTAACAAATCATGTTGAGCAATGTGATCACAGACTAAAGAAATAAAGAAAAATAAGAGATGGAAAAAATCAGGAAATATATATGGATCTAAATGACTTAAAAGCTAATGTATACTGAATACTTCCTGACACACTTTTTCATGTACATTATTATACTAATCTTTACAATAACATGGTAAAGATGAGAAAACTCAAAGCCCTGTTTAATAACTCATGTAAGTAAACATATGTAGAATCTGGAAAGGATGGGGTGCAACGGAGCCTGTGTAATTGCAGACTCTGAAAAGAACTACACTGAATGGAGGGATTAAATAGGAGGTAAAGGAAGCAAGGGAGGGGCAAGGATGAAGGTAAAGGAAAGTGTGTACTGGTGAGAGAATCAGGAGAAAGTAGGTTAGAAGAATTCTGACAGTGTAAATGAGAGAAATGTATGTGGCCACCAAGTCCTATATTCTCAGAATATCTTCCTCACTTGCCAGACATCTTAAAAGCTGGCACAGTTCACTCCCAAAAACACATTAGAAGCCTGGTAAGTGGGCAGGAGTATTTTCCAAGTGGAAACCAGAAGCCCACAACTGACATATATGAGGTATTCCCAGGGGGCTTTTTAGACTACCTTCAGGCCCCCAAATATCTTTACCTAATATATGAGAACATGAAAATGTGAGGAAAAACTAAAAATAAACTGGTATCTGTAAAGTCACATGTAAAAAGATGTCACCACAAATCCTATCAGTAGTCATTACTGCAATGGAATGAGAGTACCTCGAAAGTACAATTCACAGTTTCCTCAGCCTGCGTGCTTCCTTTAATGTGTGGGTGAAATGATGTAGAAGTCCCTTCCACTGGGAAAGTCATAGGATGGAGGGGAGAGAAACCTTCCTGGTCCCCAGTGACCTAATAACATGAAAAGTGATTTCAACCCATGGGCAGTAAATCTCCCTGGCTAAAAGGATGAGCACTAAATGAATTTCTTGCTTGACAGCAGCACACAGCAGAAACCTTTAATATGTGTGGGCCATTTCTGAGTAACCCTTGCCTTCTTTGACATGCCACTATTAGATGCTGGTGATCCATGTTGCTACTGTGCCGCATGCGGGCTGGCCTAGACTGGTTTTTAATTAAATCCCCCTAAAGGATGGTCAAATCGACCTGTCTTTGCTGAAAGAGTAGTTGTGATCCAGTGTCCTGAGAATACATACTCCCCTTGATGGCCTTCGTCGCTCCCCAGAGGCTGTCTCATTGCATCACTGATCAATGTCTCTCTCTCCAGGGCTTCTAGGCAGAAGCATGACGAAGACAGAGAATGAAAACCCAATGTGGTTACCATAGCAACATTTTCAGAAAGAAAGGAATGAAAGAGAGAGAAAAAAAGGAACTCTACTATTATTTAAGTCCGAACATCAGTCAATGAGCTGCCTTTCAGGCAGTCTGTGCTAGGGGTTTATTTCCCTAAGAATCTGAGAAATAGGATCAGAATCCCTTCAATTCCAGCTTTTTCCAGTAGGGGGTGAAAACATTAATAGCATGAGGCATAGATGAAGAAAAACAAGTCATACAGGTACATTCTTTCTCTGATATTGGTCACACTATTAAATACAGGCATATCTTAGAGCTATTGTAGGTTGGGTTTCAGACCACTACATTAAATAAAATATCACAATAAAGTGAGTCATGAAATTTTTAGTTTCTCAATTCGTATAAAAGTTATATTTATACTATACTGTAGTGCATTAAGTGTGCAATAGCATTATGTCCAAAAAACAGTATGCATATCTTAATTTAAAAATATTTTATTGAAAAAATTGCTAAAGAATGCTAACATTTATATGAGCCTTCAGCAAATCGTAATCTTTTTGCTGATGGAGGGTGTTGCCTCTATATTGGTGACTGCTGGTTGATCAGGGTGGTGGTTGCTGAAGGTTAGGGTGGCTATGGCAATTTCTTAAAATAAGACATCAAAGAAGTTTGCTACATAGATTGTAGCTACATAGATTGAAGGCTTTCATGAAAAAATGCTATTTGATAGCATTTTTTACCCACAGTCGAACGTTTTTCAAAATTAGAGTCAGTTCTCACAACCCCTGATTCTGTGTCATCAACTAAGTTTGTGTAATGTTTTAAATGCTTTGTTGTCATTTCAAAAATGTTCACAGCATCTTTACCCAGGGTAGATTCCATCTCAAGAAACCACTTTCTTTACTCATCCATAAGAGGCAACTTCTCATCTGTTCTGTTTAAGTTTTATCATGAGATTGCAGTAATTCAGTCACACCTTCAGGTTCCACTTCTAATTCCAGTTATTTTGCAATTTCTACCACATATGCAGACATGCTCAAAGTTATTCAAAAGGGTTGGAATCAACTTCTCCCAAACGCCTGTTAATGTTGATATTAACATTAGCCACGAATCACAAATGTTCCTAATGGCATCTGGAATGGTGAATACTTTCCAGAAGATTTTAAATTTACTCTGCCAAGTTCTATTAGAGGAATCAGTAACTATGGCAGCTATAGCTTTACTAAATGTATTTCTGAAATTATAAGTCCTAAAAGTTGAAATGGCTCCTTGCTCCATGGACTGCAGAACTACTGTTGTGTTAGCAGGGAATAAAACAACATTAGTCTCCTTGTACACTTCTGTCAGAGCTCTCAAATGAACAGATGTACTGTTAATGAGCAGTCATCTTTTGGAAGGAATCATTTCTGAGCAGTAGGTCTCAACAATGGGTATAAAATATTTAGTAAATCAGGCTGTAAATGGGTGTTCTATCATCCAGGCTTTGTTGTTCCATTTCTAGAGCATAAGCAGAGTAAATTTAGCATAATTCTTAAGGGTCTTAGGATTTTCACAGTGGTAAATTAGCATTGGCTTTAACTAAAATTTGCCAGCTGCATTTTCCTCTAACAAGAGACTCAGTCTGTCCTTTGAAGCCAGACTCTGGCTGTGAACGCTCTAGATGGCATTTTCTTCTGATAAAAGGCTGATTTGTCTACATTCAAAATCTGTTGTTGAGTGTAGCCACCTTATCAATGATCTTAGCTGTATCTTACAGATAATTTGTTGAAACTTCTATATCAGCACTTGCTGTTTTACCTTGTACTTTTTTTTTTTTTGAGACGGAGTCTGGCTCTGTCTCCCAGGCTGGAGTGCAGTGGCCGGATCTCAGCTCACTGCAAGCTCCGCCCCCCGGGTTTACGCCATTCTCCTGCCTCAGCCTCCGGTGTAGCTGGGACTACAGGCGCCCGCCACCTGGCCCGGCTAGTTTTTTGTATTTTTAGTAGAGACGGGGTTTCACCATGTAGGCCAGGATGGTCTCGATCTCCTGACCTCGTGATCCGCCTGTCTAGGCCTCCCAAAGTGCTGGGATTACAGGCTTGAGTCACCTCGCCCGGCCTTACCTTGTACTTTTATGTTATAGAGACAGATTCATTCCTTAAACCTCACGAACCAATCTCTGCTAGCTGTAAACTTTTCTTCTGAAGTTTTACCACTTCTCCCAGCCCTCATATAATTGAATAGAGTTAGGGCCTTGCTCTGAATTAGGTGTTGCTTAAGAGAATGTTGTGGCTGGTTTGATTCTACCCAGGCCTCCCAAACTTCCCCTATAACAGCAATAAGGCTGTTTTGCCTTTTTATCATTTGTGTGCTTACGGTGTAGCATTTTAATCTCCTTCAAGAACTTTTCTTTTCCATTCATAACCTGGCTGTGTGGCGTCAGAGGCCTAGCTTTCATCCTGTCTCTCCTTTTGAAATGTCTTCATCACTAAGCTTTATCATTTATAGCTTTTGATTTGAAGTGAGGGACATGTTACTCTTTCTTTCACTTGAACCGTTAGAGGCCATTGTAGGGTTAATATTCACCTAGTTTCAATACTGTTGTGTCTTAGAGAATAGGGAAACCCGAGGACAGGGAGAGAGATGAGAGAATGGCCCGTCCATTGAGCAGTGGGAACACACACATTTATCAATCAAGTTCCCTATTCTATATGGATGCAGTTCATGGCACCCCAAATCAATTACAAAAGTAATATCAGAGATCAATGATCACAGATCATAATAATAGATATAATAATATTTTAAACGTTTGAAATAATGTGAGAATTACAACAATGTGATGCAGAGACACAGACTGAGCACACGCTATTGGAAAAACAGTACCCATAGACTTGCTGCATGCAAGGTTGCCACAGACCTTCCATTTGTACAAAAAGGTAGTATCTATGGCATGCAATAAAGAAAACACAATGAAAGGAGCTATGCTTTTGGTATAGTCATCTATGAATGTTTATTCTGGTATCCTGATATCTTCACCAGCTTTGGCAAAGACAGCATATAAAATGTTTATTACCTTGCTTCATAGAATGTATTGGCATCAAGGGTAAACAAATAATGAATAATTTTTCTAAGGAAAGGAATATACAACATGCAAGTAAAAAGCAAACCAAAAGCAAACACCTTGAGTGGCTATAGATAGAGAAATCTCATCAGCACTGAGTGGTGTTAATGTGAAGCCATCAAGGAAAGCATGAATGGTTTTGTAAAAGGAGAGAAACATGAATTGACAGTAGCATACTATGGTTTTCCTAGTTAGGGTGAGATAGAATAAAAACTTCCTAAACTTTCGGATGTGATAGGTTAAGCATGCCTCAGATAGTAGGATAACCTGGCTCTCCTATTATCAAATGTCTATGAAAGAGAAGAAAAGAGTTTGGTAGGACAGGTAGAACAGGTGAATTAGTGAAGAGCAGATCAATTTATATTTAGTTTGAATGTCATAGGGAGTTCTAAGATGTTCTCGAGTCCCTTGGGGGGTCTTAAGCAGGAAATGCTTGAGAAAAATTTCATGTAGCAGTGTATAGAATAAATTTCTTGTCTAGGGAATAGATTATACTAAAGACAGAGAGAAGAAACTGAAGTAAATTAGATGTGCTTGTGCCATGTGTGAGTAAGGTGAATCTAGCCATTCTAATAATGACAAGATAGGGATTAATTGAATACTTACCATAAATGGGCTTCACATATGATAATAATGTCCACCACCATTTGTTAAGAGTTCACAATGTACTAGGCACAGTATTAAATGTATTTTAAGTATTATCTCACTTATAATATTCATGATAAACCTAGGAGGTTGTGTTAGAATGACCATTTTATAGCTTCTTAGCTATACTGTAGCTAACTTCTTAGCTATCACTTCTTAGCTATACTATACTTAGCTATACTTAACTAAACATCAGTGAGGTTAATTATAGATAACTGATAAGCCTGAGACTTGCATTTGGACCAGACTCCAAAGATCATGATTCTTCCTTTGTAGCACATTGTATGTGATTCATATATGCAACAAGTTGTAAGACATGAAACTGAAAGAGATTGCCATGGCTTGACCTTAAATAGACAGAGATGGTAAAGCATAAAACCCCAAAGAATGAGGATAGCTGTAGTGCCATAAGAAATGAAAAAGATATTTAGCAGGAGATCGAGACCATCCTGGCTAACACAGTGAAACCCCGTCTCTACTAAAAAAAACAAAAATACAAAAAACTAGCCGGGCGAGGTGGCGGGCGCCTGTAGTCCCAGCTACTCGCTACTTGGGAGGCTGAGGCAGGAGAATGGCATAAACCTGGGAGGCGGAGCTTGCAGTGAGCTGAGATCCAGCCACTGCTGGGCGACAGAGCGAGACTCTGTCTCAAAAAAAAGAAAGAAAAGAAAAAGATATTTAGAAGACGGTACTTCAGCAGGTCATTTTTGCTTTGGGGAAAGGCTGTCTCCGTGTTTTTTATTGATTACATTTTAACTGATAGTAACAGGGATAGCACTGTGTACATTTTGGCAAGCTTCCCACGGTTTGCAAATTTTCAAATATTTCATGGGCATGCAGTTTCTGGACATGCTAATGTATCCCCCCAGGAGGCAGAAGAAGGTTAGCCTAAAAAGAGAACCACCAGCAGCTATAGTTAGATCCTTCTTTCCACCGCCTTCAGCAAAATGTCCTTTTAATTTTCTTTAACCCTTATCTTGCAAAGTTGAAGGCTTTTGGTTTAGAGTTTAAAAGAACTTCCATCACTAAGTATTTAATCCTTAAATCTTAATATATGTGTTTAAAATTCATCCAAGCCTCTATATAAAGTCATGGGAAGGAAGAAAGCATTTCATGTTCCTTTGCATATTTTCCTCAATTCTTTCCCCAGATGATAACCCTAGGGTCTAATAGCCTGCTTTCTGCTTCTCCACCTAATTTGCATGGCATATACTTTATAGTATAAAATGTCCATTGATGGGTAAGAAAGAGAAAAAAATAGTGACCGTTTCATGTCATCAACAGGGGAATAAGGGTTTGGATTTAGTCTAATTCCGAACCAGTAATAAGGTGGATTAACACTAAAATGCAACAATGCTGACGTTAGCAGCTTCTCTACTCCTTGAGGCAAAGCAGTTGTTGATTAGCAGTGTTTAGAATTCAGATTCTGGAAGCAGAGACCTACATTACAGTCCTGGCTTCACAACTTCGTAATTCTGAGACCTTGGCCAAGTTACTTAACATACTGCAGCCTTTGTTTCCTCATCTGAAAAATGAAAATGATAGCAGCCTCAATTTATATGGTAATTATGATCAATGAGATTACATGTAAAATGTTTGAAACAGAACTTGTATCCTTATGTGGTTGGAGACTGATGCGGCTGTTAAGGGCAAAGATGGCTAGATGGGTAGTGAATTTAACGTAGCAGGAGAGAGAAAGTGTATTGTTTCAGAGCCACAGTGATGACTTCCACATGAAGAGACATGAGGTGGGATTAGAACAAAGCTGCAGAGTGGACTTTCTCAAATTTATAGTACTGTGCACACAAGTAGTATGTCCTGGAAGCCATAAGGAGCGACAGAACCTAGCAGGCAGAGAGTGTAGGTTTGGGTGTGCGGAGGGTGGGGAACCGGCGTTTATGCGCATGCACATTCTTGTACCTAACATTAACACTAACTTGCGAAGATTCCGTGTTTTTTTTTTCCTCCTTCCTTCATCATGAATATGAGTAAAAACAACAACAAAATATCAGAGAGAGGCTTTGATGGTTTTAACACCTTTACATGCACATATACAAAACAAGCTTCCCTATAAGAAGCAAAAGTGACAACAGCAACTGTTGGAATCATGCTCCATGGAGTTACAGGAGAGTATTGTTCTCCTGCCTTAGATTCTGTTCATCACTTGGCCTGTCAGTTACTCTTTGACAAATAGTTTCTCTAATTACTCTGGTTCCTATGAAACCACATCCTGGATTAGATTTGTTTAAATATTACAATGTCTATATAAAGTAGAGTCACCCTTTTGTCTAGGAACAAAAATCCGGAAGGTCTATTATTTCAGAGGTAATCAGTAGAGCACTTTAGACTCTTTATAATCACAAAGTCTAGGTGTCAATGACTTCAGGCTGTCCAGGTGTCTAAAATTTTGTCCAATTTAACAATCTGTAATCATTTCTCCTTTATGTGTTTTTATTCCCATGTTTTTAAGCTTGGAATTGGATTGTCCCTATGGCACATCATCCTTTCATTTTTCAAGCTAGTAATCTCCTATCGAGTTTCAATCCATTCTTCATATGGGCTATAGGTTTAATACACTATACAATATGTTCTTTTCAATAGCTTCTAAATAATTAATTAAATGCTAATATTGCTTTTTTCTTAACAATTGTTCTTAAGTGTTAAATCAATCACAGATTAATTGAAACTTCCTCACCATTTTCCCTTTTCTCTCCATAAATTAGCTTTTACTTTCATTTTCTTTCATGGACCTTTTTCCCCCTTCTCCTCAGGCATTCTCAGAGGGCATCTGAAGTTCTCTGGCTCTGTAGTTCTGAAGTGTGCAATTTGGAAGGAATGTGGGTCTGGAGGGAATTAAATTAACTAGAAGCACTCTGATTTTTATTAAATTGCTTCTTTCAAAGATATTATAGAAGAACAGTCCAGGTATTCATTTTTAAATTTTCTTTAAAAAAAAAAAAGGGAAAAGGCATTAAAGTTCAGATGATTTTAGTTCCTTTTTTTGCTTTACTTTTAAGGTCTATACTCAAAATACCTTTATCACGTTTTTACTACAAAATTCCAAACGTGAAGAAAATACATTTATTGAATTTAATTTGTTGAAAATTAGAGGTAGGAAATAAAGAGTGCAGAACAACCGTCAAATAAAAATAATGTGAGAAGCCAGCACAGTAAGGCATTGATGAGCTATATCCTAAAGCAAAGAGTGAAAATTCCAGATGATTGAGGATTTGGACAGCGATTAGACATCAGCCGAATAATGTGCGGAAAGAACAAAGAGCGCAGCCCTGTGGAGGGAATTCCGAGTGTAAGACTAAGAATGAGCAAGACTATCACAGCTTTGTGCAGCTTGAGTAGAAAAATTTAGAGAGGCCACAGTGGGTAACAAGTAGGCCACCAGTCAGCATTTTTTTTCCCTCTGGAGGACTGGTGAAAAGCAAATCTGTAATTGTGAGAAATGAATGAAATAGTCAACATGACTCAGGCCTTGGCTGGACTGATATGTCCAGTCCTAGGACTCAGCGGGAGGCTATGCCTCACCAAACATCCCAATAGAAATGGGGAAACAGAATCAGTCACCCAGCAGCCATTGAACATCTACACATTTGACTTTGTAAATTATATCATGTGAATGGCTAAAGGTTTCAATTATTTTCATCACTTTCAGTTTACTTGCTTCAGGTAGGCATCCAAAAAGGTACACAACATTCAGAAAACTGAAACAATGGTTACAATTTAGAAAATGCAAGATTGTTTCTGCTGAAACAAAACTTATCCTGCCATTCTCTTCTTAAACTAAGTTAATAGATTTCAACTCTTAGTGTAAAACCCAAGCTCCTTAAAATGACTTGGAAAGTCTTCTTTTGGGGCTTGATGTTCCATTTGACTGATTATTTTATTGTTTCTTGACACCTTTTTCTTTCAATCATTACTGAACAATTTAACTTTTCTTAACAAACACAGTATGTTCCACTATGATGTGAGACCATGTGGCATGCTGTTCCCTCTGCTTCATTATAACCTTGTTGTCTAGCCCCTCCTACTTTAAATTCAACATTTGTCTCAAGTATTAGGAAACTCAGAAAACCTTACCATGTCTGGTCCAGCTACCTCTCTCTAGTCTTAGTGCTGACTCCCCATAGCATGAATGCCTTTGTATTTGTTCCTCTCTCCCGTTAGACTATAAGTAGCTTTGGGGGGGGGTACCATGTAGAGCAATCCACTTTTTCTTCCTATTGCCAGACAACATGGCTGTCATCTAAGTATGCATATTAAATGTTAGTTGAGTGAAATGTCAAAGGAATAGGATAATTAGGATAATTATGCTAAATAGTGCTATCATGATTGTGTCCCCCTAAAATGTGTATGTTGAAACCTAATCCCAATGTAGTGATATTAGGAAGTGGAACCTTTGGAAAGTGATTAGATCATGAGGGCAAATCCCTTATGAATAGGATTAGTGCCCCTCCATTATTTGAGTACACAGCTGGAAGCTACTGTCTGTAAGGAATAGGCCCTTGACAGACACTGAATCTGCCAACGCCTTCATCTTGAACTTCCCAGCTTCTAAAACTGTGAAAAATACATGTTTGCTGTTTATAAGCCACCTAGTTTATTGGTATTTTGTTATGGCAGCTCAAATGGACTAAGACAGAAGGGAACGCTAAAAAGATAAATAACAGCAATGAATAGAATGAAAGACATAGGCTGAGAGTATTTGCAAATTCAACATCTGATCAATTGATGAAGAGCACTATTCTATAAAATAAAAAAAAGCCAGAGCTCTCCTAAAAAGGATAATCTTCCTGTATAAAGTTTCATCTTTCACCTTATTATATGCTGCGATGATGTGTCTGTGTGTGTGTGTAACTTTTCTCTAAGTCAGAAACTTGGTATTTATTTATGTTTTAAATATTACAAAGGGCTTGGCAGAATGCCATGTGTACAGTAGGCCTTTTATGGGCTGACATTTAATAAAATATTTATTGGATGAAATCACATTGGAAGAAAGACTTTGCAAAACTGTTAAAAACCAAACTATGTCAAAGCTATAATCTATTTCATTCTGTACACCAGTCATAATATTTCTTCAACGTAAAAAGAAACTGACATTATAAAGGATGAGACTATCCCCCATATTTCCTTTTATCTGTCAGTGGAATTAAATGTTCTTTAACGAAAGGCCATCTCTAGTTGTGTGTATCCATATCAATGAATTTAAATACTTCTAAAAGTGTGAATGTTTGATGTCAAGCAGAGAAAACGTAACTCCTTAAATGTTTAATTTTTAATTCCAAATTGTGGTGGCATTATATTTTAAACATGAAGATGGGAACTGATTATTGTGGAACCCAGGGCAAGATTGTCCTGGAAATCTGTACATAATTGAATAGAATAATGATTTGCAAAACGTAGTTCTTGGACCAGAAGCATGGGCATTCTAACACCTCATCAGAAATGCAAATTCTTGGGCCACCTCAGACTTAACAACTCAGAAGCTCTGGGGGTGAGGCCCAGCAATCTGTGATTTAACAAACCTTCCAGATGATTCTAATGTAGTATAAACTTTGAAGTCCATTGGAATAGCTTTCAGAGCACCACTGGGAAGTTCAAAGGGGACCACACAGCACTTGAAGACCTCAGGATTGTCTAGCCTTGTGCATTCCCTACAAAATGGGCTCTTCCTAACACTGAAGCACGTTTCTGTGTTCCCCTCAAAAGCTGGTTCCAGACCTGATCTGATGGCCAGAAAGCAAAGTCTATACACTCAGGCAGTAGAAAGCATCAAGAATTGTTTATAATGAACGGGAAGGTCAAATCCTACCTGACCTTTTTGACTTAGCAAGTGTTACAATAACTAAGAATAGACAACTTGTACAGTAAGTTGCTCATCGAGTTGAGAATGATCATAATGCATTTTGCATTCTTTCATGCTGTATTATTGCACATAAGATGATAAAACAACTGGATTGTTAGCAAATTTATGTTTTGATATAATATCAATCAGGCAATGATTTTGATTCTTCAGTGCCTTTGAGACAATGAATAACTGCCTTTTTAAAAATGTCAAGTATCTATACAACTGCGTTCCTTTTCCATTTTATTATCTTCCTTATACTGTTTTGTTATTCTGTTTTCTTCTTGTCCTGATCTCTTTGATGATCTCTTGTATAGCAAGGAAGTTTAATGGATTATTAAGGCTACATTTGGGGATTATATCAAAGTGAGTGCCACTCAAAGTTTCTGAATACCCTAAAAAAGTTGACTTAGACTATGATTTCAGTACTCTGAAGCCTTGTAATATTACATGCTGTTATTTTTGGACTCCCCTATTTGGAGCATCCAATGACAAAAGTCACTTGAGAAACAATACATCGTAAATGGAGAGCTCTATTTTGGTGGATGATTTTTTCTTTCTTTTTTCTGTGGGTGATTTTGGTAGATAATTTCTTTCCTTCTTATTTAGATATATATGGGAACAAATATGACTCTTTTGAATAGAATCATAATCTCTACCCCCCAGATCAAAGAGCTGAAGTAAAATAAAGCTTTCTTTTTTGATACATATGCATATTCTTATACACATCACACATGATAGAGAGAAAATGAAAAGTTATAGCTCCATTTTCTTGTATCTCTAGGAAGCTATAAAAGTGCATATGTGACTCAGGTCATCTCATAAAAAAATAATATGCAACATATAAAATACAGAGATATTTAATAGGGTTATAAAATCTGGGCTACCTACTTATTTTCTAGTAGCAAATTTATTCATTATTGTCACTATTAATAATAGTAATATCATTATGAATCTGTGCATATATTAAAACAACACTATTTGCATTATCCACAGAAGATAATTTTCCCTCTGGGATTTAATTGTGGCTTTTGAAGAAGGAGAGAAGTGCAATCATTATGAAATGCTGAGAGAGTCATACCTTTCTGCTCATGGGTCTAACACTCATTAATATTTATGCGAAGATTTTCTTTCATGTAGGAGAGGATGGGGTTAAATAGATGACTCTGCGATGGGTACAACATGTGGAAATGTGTTATAAATCACAGATGCTGACATGTGGATTAGTAGCTGGGTTGAGAGGAGGAAACAGTTCTGTCTTGAATAAGAAAAGATAACATTTCCATTTTGTGTGTGTGCCCCGAAGTGGGGATTCCACTAGTAAAAGCTCTCTTCATGTAACTCATGAGGTCTCTGGCGTGTTATCTGAAGAAAGATCTGGAGACTCAGGATAACTGTGTCCAAATGGCAGGTTTTTTCTTGCTCCATTATTGTAACTGTGCTTAGTTATCGGCACACAGTGCACTTTGCCTTAATCTTGGACTAGGGTGGCATTATCTTCTGCTTGGGTTCTCTCAGCTGAGCACAACCTATTGAGGATGCAGCAACAGACTATTCCTTTTGAAGTCTGACATTTTAAGCCTTTGGGTCTCTTTTGCTGGAGCACACACCCAGCCACATTGTGAAAGTTTCATACTACTAAGAAGTGATTTTGTGAGTAGTTGTGAGCTAGTTATTAACAGAAATGGGTAAACTGGGTCAGCCCCAAGAGCGAGGCACATAATTTTTTAACAGAGAACACAACCTCTGTATCAAGTTTTAAATTATGGTGTTTTGTTGTTGCTGTTATTTTTAAATAATGAAAGAGTGTTCCACAGGGTTACCTCAGAGAACTCATGAACTAATTGAGTGAGGAATCACCAGGACTGGGACAACAGATGACAAGAAAGAAAATTCAGGATGGAGCTGTCTTTCATATGAGTCATAAACTAAGGTCTTGACATAGTACCTTGGACACTTTTCTGAGTCAGAACTACACCACTGACCTGTTTCAGTAATAACGTGGGGATAAAATAAAGCATCCTCCAAGGAGGCATTTAGTGGTGAGCTAAGGCTGAGAGTCTTCAAGGACATTTATCTCCATAGTAGCAACGTTTGACTGTTTGTGGTTTCCACAAATCTCTGTAAAAGGCATTGATCGTCACTGACAGTATGATTAGAGGAAGCACGGATGCATAGCATGTTTATGATTAAAAAAAGAAAAAAATACTCACGTACTTAACACATTTCATAAGTTTTCATTCTCCTGAGGAAAGAGAAAATTTTACTTATTTAAGAGATATTTTCTACTTTTGATCCTTTTCTTATATAGTGTTGGCTTTCTTTAATATATAGCCCAGTCTAAGGACTAAGAAAGTGGTACTTGTCCTGTGACCTTAGTCAATTCATTGTACTTCTCTGCTCTTCATCATCCATGCATTTAAAATGAGGTTGTTGTTCATCTGATATGCTATCCACCTCAAAGCTATAGGATTCTATGATGCAGTCACTGTTTCACACAGCTCTTCCAATGTGTCTTTCAGAATTTACTCTGAAGAGTCAAATGTGGGTTGGCGCAGTGGCTCACGCCTGTAATCCCAGCACTTTGGGAGGCAGAGGCAGGTGGATCACGAGGTGAGGAGATGGAGACCATCCTGGCTAACACGGCAAAACCCCGTCTCTACTAAAAATACAAAAAATTAGCCAGGCACAATGGCAGGCACCTGTAGTCCCAGCTACTCAGGAGGCTGAGGCAGGAGAATGGTGTGAACCCGGGAGGTCGAGTTTGCAGTGAGCTAAGATCACACCACTGCACTTCAGCCTGCGCGATAGAGCAAGACTCCATCTCAAAAGAAAAAAAAGAGTCAAATGTCTGTAGAATGTTCATCATTCATACAGTCCCCAACACTTATTGAACACCTATTAGTTACTTGGAACAGTAAGTCACTCTTGAAAAGGAAAAGGATATGTAATATAAAATTGTGTAAGACATAGGCTCTTAACTCTGAGAATATTCTGTATATTATGTAATACAAAGGGAAAAGTGTTAAATTCCTTAAGGAAGTTACAAAGATGATTATCGTATGCACCAGGGTTTCTCAACCTCACACTATTGAGACAGGATGGGTAATTATTTGTTGTGGGAGGCTTTCTTGTGCATTGAGTATGTTCAGCAAGCAACTAGAGCTTCTTCCCACTAGGTACCAGTAGGATTCCCCCAGTTGTGACAACCGAAGATATCTTCAAACATTGCTGGATAACTCCCTGGGGAGAAAAATTGCCCTGATGAAGGAGTAGTGGAGTAGAGGAGGGTAGAAGCTATCACTGCACTAGAGGAGAATAATAACTTGTGTCAAATTTTCAGAGAAGATGCCAAGAGGATTCATTTGACCTGAGTCTTAGAATATGGGGAGTAAGTAAGACTATAAATAAGGTTATAGTCATAGTTAGCAGGACCTTGATCTTGCCACTGGGGAGCACCCAAGGTTTTGAGGTGAAGATTGAGGTAGAGAGTCATTATAAATAGGATAGCGGTTGATCATCGTCTTTGCAGTAGGAAAAATCTGCTTTAAAATCCTGGATCCAACACTTTACCAGTTGTATGATCTTGGGTAGATAATCTAATATTTCTGACTGTGATCACGATTAAATGTAATATGTAAAGTTCTTAGCACTATGCCTGACATAGAAGGCATATGGTGTGATTATCATGTGAAGCATGCATCAGCCATAGGGTCTTGATACCCTAAAGTCTGTTCATGAGTTGTCAATTGTGTTGTGATTATCTTGTAATTCATAATGAAATACTAACACATGTGAATTACTTAATGTTATATTCAGTAGAAAGGAACAACCATATTTCTACTAAACACTCCAGCTCACTGATTTGATTTCTTGACTATTAGAGAAAAAGATGGAGTTAAAGCTAGCATATGAAAATTGAGACTTCCGTGTGTATTCGTGGAGGGGTGTCATGAGGAAATGCCAATCTTAATGTGTGTCCGACTTGCTGCTTAGGCAGTTGCTCAGTCTGGGATTAACAACTGCACTTGCCTAGCTGACCGAGTGTAACAATTTTCAGTGCCGAGATGATGTTGGAACTTGGAAATCTGCCCTCAACTATGTTGTCTTCCCACTGCTGGGCAGAGAAACTTGGGACCTGTAGATATCTGGCCTGGACTTCTGCTTGGCTACTAGCCATAGAGGAAGAATAGGACTTAGAACTGGAATCTTGGATATTATATATATATATATTAATATTATATATATAATATATATACACACATGTGACACAAGTGTGTGTGTGGGTGTGTGTATACATGCATACATACATGTATGTATATGCTCACTATAGAAATCTAGCTTTTAACATTTTTCGATAAACTTTATTATTAACCATTCAAATCATTTTGCTGGCCCTGCCTTGATTCAGGTATTGTAAAATTTGAAACTGATAGTATTCAGTTTTTAAACTTCCACTTCTGCAGTATCAGTGTATTCAAGCCTTGAAATATAGTATCATGTTAGAGCTAAATTAGGGCAAATTTATATAATGCCAAAAACTGATAGCAGCCAATTCTCCAAGGCCAGCCTCTCTTCCAGGCATTGAAAGTTTTATTCTACTAGGGAAAGATTTTGCTGCATCACTTGTTAAGTTTCAGTCTCTTTTCAAGGCTGAGTACTAAATGCTCTTGCTGCATAGGTCTGATGCTGTATTCGTGCCAGACCCTAAAACACCTACACGACTATCGCTGCTCTGGCAGTGGCTACTTAGCCATCTAAGTAGGTGGCAGCTCTGGCAGTGGCTGCTTAGCCATCTCTGGGAGAGACCTGCCTGGGGAGAAAGGTGGTAAATGTCACAATAGGAGATTAATTATATATGTTCCGTGTGACATGACATCCCATAGGACTTAGGAAGATGCTTGTGGTTTTATAAAGTATACTGTAAATATCAGTCTTGGCTTTGGCTGTGACCCTGCCAAACACAAGGCTAATGTCATTTGTCATATTCAGACACTGCCTTTTAAGAAACATCCTTGTACAGGCTGTTACCAAGGTTTGACGTGTTTGATGGCTCTGAGGAAATTGTTGTCCTTATAACAGGGGGATAGAGAGAGACAGGAAACCAGCAGGGGGAGGGAGAAGAGGAAGTGAGCCCTGGGATGGAGCAAAAACATGTCACTCAGGGGAATGAGTAAATTATGTTCTTGCTTTTTGATTAATGAAAGTTACTAGACAGATTTCCTTTTGTCTTCCAAGACTCTCATTTATTACCCTATTTTTAATGAAAAATGTGTGAGAAAAGAGAACCTGAGAACTTGCCGGGGAGAAATTAGATACTTCCAGTGTTTAACTCCAGTGAGGTTTATTGACATTCTCATTGAGAGACAGGAGAATTAAGTAAAGGGACAGGGGAAGATAATGAGAAGGAGTAACGACACCATTTCACTGTGGCCTGATTTTTAGCATAGTAGACGGTTTCACAGCTATCTACCACTGCGCTTCAGATTTGACCCACACATCAGTATTTGAGTTAAATCTGTATCTTATTTTTGTCATCTGAGTGATCTTTCAAAACCCCAGCACCCCTTCGTTGAAAAGCCTAAATGATTGGCTTGTATTACTGAATTTATAGTTCCAGTTAATTCTGTGCATACAATACTCTTCTCAGGCTAAATAAAACATATTCTTGCTTACAGTAGGCAGATGTTCAGAGCACGAAACCTCATCCAACAGAGGGGCTACAATACATTATCATACATATGGCCACTGCAATGACCAGCCAGTGACTGCCATCATTTAAATAATTAGCTTTATTTTGGAGAATACCCCTTCTACCTGGGACCCTGAAGGTGTAATTCTGTTATTGCCTTTGCTTCCTTCTCTTTCTGTGAATTAATATATTGTGTAGCTTCTTATGGCTGGTAGTTTAAATCCCTAGTGGCAGTAGGAAAGACGTGTGATGGGAAAGTCCTGCTGATGGGAATTGAGGCTTAATCTCCCATTGCTTGAGTTATGATAATCACGTGTATCCTGAGCTGAAGCCACATATGAGGATCCTGTGTGGAAGTAGATTATGCTATCAACCTTCCCCATCACCTGTTTTACCTGCCTTCCCCACTCTGTTTCTTCATTTCTAGCCTCTGTTTTTTTTTTTTTTCTTTTCTGTCTTTTGTTTTCAGATTTACTCTCAAGTTTTGAATATGAGAAATGCTTCTAAGGCTCAGCCACGTTGCAAGCAAAGAATTGCCTCTATGTGATTGTCTTTAGTTTGATTAAAAACTAGTTGTTATTCTTCCCATTAATTTGTTCATTCATTCATTCATTCATCCATTCTCAACAGTTCTTTATTGAGCATTTACTGTGTGTGAGATACAGAGCCGAGATGAGAAATAACAGCCTGCAAGGCACTTAGAAATCATTACAAGGCAGTATAGTGAGTGTTATAGAGGGAACATTTGCCAAGTGCCAAGAGATGCCATTAGAAGAAATTGCTAACAGAAAGGGAAGGGGAAAGATGGGAGAAAGTACCATAGAGCAGTAATGTTTGAGATAAACTTGATGGATTAGTAGGTGGGTATATCCATACCATTCAGAAGTATGTACAAATGCATAGAATCATAATAGAGCCTTGCACCATGGCATTCAGTGAGAAAAGTAATTTAATTTGCTATGTCCTGAACCAAAGATCAGAATGGAGTGACTGGAGAAGGGGTTAGTTATATAGTGAGTTTGCCTGGGGCTTCCTATCAGGTTTTTTTGTATTTTGTTTTTTTTCAAATTTAATAATGGTAGAAATGTGTCATGTGGATTCAAAAGAGGAAGACATTCAAGGCATGGAAATCTATATGGAGACAATTGTAATAATCCAGGCATAAACAGAAAATTATAATCTGATAATTATAATTTATCACATAATAGATATATGCACATAATAGATATATGTAGACAATAATGTGAGAGAATGTAATGTTTAGCCTTTTGTTGGAAGGTTAGAAAATGATTTTTGCATGAGGATATTTTGAGCTGAGATTTTAAGGATGGTGGCCTGAGGTATAGGTTAGAGAAACTTTTTAGATAGGATAGGATAGGAGAGAAATGAGATCTGGTCTTATCTAGAGAGATGGGATAGCACTGAGGTGAGAGAGAGTGAGATATCAATTCAACTGGTGTTGCTGGAGTAAAATATGGAGAAGTAAGATAAACGAAGCTAAAAATGTAGGTAGGACTAGATCTTAATTAAAATTAATTTCATCATCAGTGTTTGGGCTGTATCTTGTAAGTGATGGGAGATATTGAAAGGTTTCAGCCAACAGAGACACAGGAGAACTGCTTTATAAATACCTCACTCTTTCAGCAGTGTAGAGGATGGATTTGAGGTAGACAGGCTTAGAAACAGAGGGATGAATAGGAAGCCTTTGGAATAGCCCAGTAATAAATGAGGAAAGTACAAAATGGTGGAAATGATGTGAATAGAATCGGGACACAGTTACCAACGCAAATCAAGTGTTTGATTACATATTCACTTAAAAGCTGGTGTCTTTGGGTTTTTTTAGAAGCAGAACCTGAGATCAGAATTTAAATAATTTGGTTTGGAAAGGAAGAAAATGCAAGCACAAAAAATAAGAAAGTAAAACGGAGGAGGACGTTTAGCAAATAAATGACATATTTTCAAGCAAATTACCAGTGTGGGCAACCAGCACTTAATCCTACTGAGTAACTTCATAAGGCAGTATAGAACACTATACTCACTATCTATCTAGATGATGGGATCATTTACATCCCGAACCTCAGCATCACACAATATGCTCATGTAACAAACTTGCATGTGTACCTCCTGAATCTAAAGTAAATGTTGAAATTATTAAAAACATGTCTTATAAGATATGTAAACACATCCCACTTAAGGGCAATGGAGGTAGGATATTTATAAGCCTACTCTCAGTCATGGGTCAAAGAAAAGGGAGGTTAATTCCCTGGCACTTCTTGCTCTGCTGTGTAGAGAGATGCAGATAATGGCATTAGCAAGTCAAGCCAACATGCACTGAAATGGTAAGGCAGTAGGAATAAAAGCAGGACAGCAATATATTCTACCAAAATTGGAAAGAAACTGGGATCACACCCATATTTTTGTCTTGAGTCAATGGCTACATGGTAATTCCATCAATTGAGAGAATATAGTTTAATGCATGGGTTTAGGACATAAAAAAAAGACAATTCTGGACATATTGTCTTTAAAGTCTCTACAGGATATTCTCTACAGGTGACTATTAATTTCAAGCTCAAGGAAGTTAGGACAGGAGATTTAAATTTGGAAGTCATCAGCATATAGGTAACGTTGAAATAATGCAGACAAATGAGATAACTCCGGTACATTGCTCAGTGAGAAACAGAGTGTGCCAAGGAAAGAACTCTAGAGATAATCAACATTTCTATGGTATTGGGAAGAAGAGAGAACTATAATGGAGATAGGGGAAGATGAGAAAAGTGTAGAATCACAGACATCAAGAGACTGGAGAGTTTCAAAAAGGAAAAAGTCAGCAGTTTTAATTGCAGTTAAGAATAATATAGAGGCTTACTAATATACATCTAATAGACATTTATTTGGCCTTTAGTGATCCTAGTAACAACAGTTTGTAGTAGAATGATAGATGTAAGATTATAGTGGGGTTAGTAGTGAGCCTACTTCTCTTCTGTGGATGAGATAGAGATTAGATGGTAGCTGCTATAGGGAGATTTAATTTCAAGGTAGGGTTTGTGGCATATTTATAAACTATAGAAAGAAGAAAACAGTAGAGAGTAAGCAATTGAATGCAGTGGGAAGAGGACTGCCTAGCAGAGCAAAGTCCCAGAAGAGGCAGGACAAAATGGTTTAGGTGAAGGGAATTCCTGGCCAGAAGTGTGGAAGCCTCAACATCTGAGACAGGGAGAAAGGGAATAAGGAGGGATGTGGGTAAATTTAGCTTAGTAGAAAGGGTCAAGTGGAATATATAGAAAAGTATACCTTATAGCCTTAGTGCTTTTGAAGATTTAAGAGACCAGATACTTTGCTGAGACTTCATGGAGCAGAGTTCAGTATGAGGCTAGGCTAGAGAAGAACATCTAAGGTTTGCAAGAATTGTTGTGGAAATGGGAGAGGAAACTATCTGAGTTTGACAAAATGATTGCAGAGGGCCTGCTGATTTTGCAGATTAAAAATCTGTAGTGGCTAGGTGTGGTGGCTCACCCCTGTAATACCAACACATTGGGAAGCCAAGGTGGGTGGATCACTTGACTTCAGGAATTCGAGACCAGCCTAGCCAACATGGCGAAACCCCGTCTCTACCAAAAATCTAAAAATTAGCCTAGCATGGTGGCATGTGCCTGTAATCCCAGCTACTCAGGAGGCTGAGGCAGGAGAATTACTTGAACCCAGGAGGCAGAGGCTGCGGTGAGCAGATTGCACCACTGCACTCCAGCCTGAGTGACAGAGTGAGACTGTCTCAAAAAAAAAAAAAAAAAATTGTGGCAATGTGATTACCTGATTTTTCTCAGCAGTACTCAGCCATCTGAGTGTAGGAACAAAAAAAGATTGAATTATAATACTGATCTCTGCTTTCTAGAGCAGGTGAGACCCACAAGAAAGAGATGCATATGATCCTTACTTTTTCTCTCACTCTTAGTGTTCTTTTAATGACCACATGTATTATATGAGTGGTCTACATTGTTCCCTTTGCTTTCTTAATACCCACCTTCTCCTTAGATACTGAAATCTGTTTTTTGTCTTTTATACTCATCTAAAACTTCTTCCTTTTAGATCAATACTAACATATTACTCATCAAAGCCAATGTACATTTTCCCCATCCTCATAGCCTTTTAGATCTCTCTGCAACATATGCCAGCATTGATTATCCCTTGTTTCTAGAAAAAAATCCCTACATTAGTCAAGTTAGCCTAGATTAAATTGTGGAAGCAAACAAATCTGAAAGTTCATTGTAGCTTAACACAGTGAAAATGTTATTTTGCATTCATGCTACGTGTTTAGTATAGGTTAGGGATTGGGGCACAGTGTACATAGCAAACACTCCAGAACTCAGGTTGTTGGAGAATCCATCTTACTTGCAATCACCACAAACTTCCGCAATCTCCGCAATCACTAAGGTAGTAGCAAAGGATTTTGGCAAGTCCTATACTGTTTCTTAGAGCTTCCACTCAAACGTGACACACATTAATGCTGTTCGCATTTCACTGGCCAAATCAAATTGCTCGGTCACTTCTAACTGGAAAGTGGCAGAAAAATGCAGTATTGTTTGATACGCAAAAGAGAGACAGGATATTTAGGAACCTCTTTTACCTACTAAGTGTCCATATATGCCAAGTTTGGTTCTCAGCCTGCTATTCTTCACTTTCTTCCCAAAGCACTCTCTCCTTCATTTAGGTGATTTCCAGATTCATGATCCTTGTCCTGACTTATGTCTTTGTCTTATCCCATAATGCTAAATGTATCCTGAATATTTCCACTTGCATGTTTTCCTGTCATCTTAGTTTGAGAGTATCCAAAACAGTGTTCAAAAACTGACTTTCACTTATATTTCCTATTTTTGTTGATTCCTTCTCTGGGAGACCCTTTCTCAGAGCCTCAGAAATCCATCTAGATCCTGTTTCCCTTGAGGTCAGCATCTGTTTTTACTTCATTATTCATGGATATACACATAGTAGGTGTTCAAAAAATTCCATTTGGTGATTTTATTTTTGTAATTTTTTCTTCTCTGAAGGAAATCCTTTACTCATACACAGGCACCCACCTCCAGTCACCAAAATGTATTTCCCCTCACCGCCAACATACCAAAGAACCAATTCTGTTGCAGATACCTGATAGACATTTTACAATTTGACCCACTTCTGGCACTATCTACCTAGAGATAGCATCAGATCTGGCAGATTAAATCCTCAGTCCCACTGGACCATCTCCACTTCAGATGGCAATTGCAAGTCCCAGGTTGTGACCTGTGCTTCTAACGGACTTGCTGTAAATTGGGGTTCCCATGACCTCCTCCTTGGGTTTATTTAATTTCCTAGAGTGGTTCACAGTACTCAAGGGAATACTTTACTTACGTTTACCCATTTGTTATAAAGGATTTTACAAAGGATACAGCTGACCAGCCAGATGGAGAGATGCATAGGGCAAGGAATGTGGGAAGAGGCACAAATCTTCCATGTCCCCTCCAGGCACACTACCCTCCAGGTACCTCTATGCATTCAACTATCACCAAACTCTCCAAATCATGCAGTTTTGGGCTTTGAAGTAGGTTTAATTATGTAGGCATGATTTATTACATCATTGGCTATTGGTGATTAACTCATTCTTTAGCCTTTCTTCCCCTCCCAGTTGTTTGGGAGTGTGGCTGAAAGTTCCAACCCTCTAATTACAGGATTGGTTCTCCTGGCAACCAGCTACCATCCTGAGGCTGTCCAGAAGTCCCCAGTCATCAGTCTTCTTATTGGCACACAGAAAGGCACTTTTCAGTTTGGAGATTCCAGAGGTTTTAGGAGCTGTGTGCCAGAAAATAGAGATGAAGACCAATTAAGTATACTTTATTATAAATCACAATATTGTATCTTCACTTTTTTTTCTTTAGGCTTCAAATAACACTAGAACCAGTTTCTGATGAAATATGTTTTCTCTCATATACAATTTTCACTAAGGTCAGAGTAGAATCTGCATTTTATTATTATTTTTAGTTTTAGTACAAAATGCATATGAAGAGTTCATAAATTACAAGTGTATAAGTAACTGTCACCCAGATGAACAAATGGGACAATATCATTTCCCAGAAGTTACCCCATGACACTGTACCCCCCAGACACCAAGAATAAGCACTCCCTAGCAGCGTGGATTTGTTTTGTCTGCTTCAAAAATTTGTATACATGAGATTATATGATATAAACTCTTTGTTTCTGGATTATTTTGCTCAGTATTTCATTTGTAGGAATAATTCATCCATTTGTATATATCATTGTTCAATAGTATTTCATTGTAAAAATATACTGTATTTGTTCATTCTACTGTAGATGTACATTTGGGTTATTTCTAATTAAATGTTATTATGAATATATTTTCTCCATACATTCTTATACATGTATTTTGTTAAATCTGTGTGTGTATGACCATTGGTAAAAGAGCAAAACTGCAGGGCTCATATGTTGAAATTGAGTTGTTATTGCCAGGTTTTTAGTGAGATTATACAAATTTATACTCCCTCCAGCATGTATAAGACTATCAGGTGTTCTATGTCCTTGCCAATATTTGAAGTATTTGTCTTTTATTTTAGACACTTTGGTGGATGTTTGGTAGTATCACCTTGTGGTTTTAATTTGAATTTTTCTGATAACTAGAGAATTTGCGCACTTTATGTGATATCACTATTTGACTATCCCCTTTTACAAAGTAACTGCTGAAGGTTCATGTCTGTTTTTATATTGTCTGCATTTTCTTATTTATTTCTAGGAATCTTTTACATGTTATGGATATGAATTCTTTTGTAATTATACTTTACATTATATACTAACATCAATTTCAGATGGATTATATATCAAAGTATGTATGGTAAAGTAGTAGGACATCTTTAAGGCAAAGATTCCTTAAATAGAATAAAAAAGTGCTAATCATAAAGAAATAATTGAAAAATTGGACTACTACATTAAAATAAAGAACTTCTATTCAACAATCAATATTTATTTCTATCTAGGATATTTGATTTGTGTTTTCCTCTTCCCAAGACACCTCAGTTATCTGCCTATGAAGATACCCTACTGTATCCATGTGTTTTTTTAAACACATACAGTTATTAGGGATTACATTATAGTTTTAGGTTTTTTTGTTTGTTTGTTTGTTTTTTTTTAGGGTTTGGTTTGAGAAGTTCCAATCTTAAGAAAATTAGTTAATGAGCTCAAGAAAAAAAAATCAATATTCAGACCCTCCCTAAACTTTTAACTAAGCTGTATTCCAATTGGAATATAAAAATTGAATTGATGATTTTGGAATGATTTCTCTGCTTTTTCCTTTCATATAAGTTTAAAGATGGCTTCCATATTGGAGTTACATTGACTGTGAAAGATTGTTCATATTAGGTTGTTTTGGGACATGTTTTGATTAGCAGACCAGTGACCAAATTGTTGGCCACTTAAAAAAATATATGTGTTTTGGTAGAGAGAACTGAATTTCTTTTTTGTTCTAAATCTCTTAAATGAAGCTCCATTTGATAACCTATATGGAAGGGAGAAAGCTAAGAGCTGACATTAAGCTTTGGGGTCAATTTATTCTATGTAGACAGTGGGATCCCAGAATGTAATTTAAAAAGCCCTATAATTGGATTCAAGAACATATGGTTGAAATCTTAACTACATCACTTAAAACCAGGTGACTTTAGACTGGGCTCATCACTTTTTTTTTTTTTTTTGTTCTATTTCCTTATCTTTCTAATGAGAAGATTGTACTAAGGGTAAACTTATTTTTAGATACCTTATTATTGTTAAACTGAAATACTTGAAGCTATCAGAATCCAATTTTAAAGAGTTTATTCAAGGACAAAGTTTTAGACTAGCCACTCTGGAAACACCAATTCCAAAGAAATGGGATCACTGCTCTGAAGCAAAGTAAAGGTCTCACTTACATAAGCAGAAACAAAGAAGTTTAGCAGGATTACAACATTGTATATACAAGGCTGGTTGATGAGTTACAGCAATTTGATTGGTTACAGTCTGTTTCTTTTGGGGAAAGGTATATTTAACATTGCATCCCAAGTGATTTAATAGTCATGGGAACTTTTGTGACATCTGGTTTGAGTCAGGTGCAAGAAAAGATATGAAAGAAGTTAATCTATAACAAAAGATCAGTAACTAAAAGGAAGGGGGTCTGATCTCTGGTGCTATTCAGTCTGTCACATTTTACAAATAAAGAAATATCAGAAAGACGGTTAATCTATAATCAAAGAAGCAATAGTTACTGCTGCTTGCTTTGTGACTCAGTCCTCATAATCACATTTTAAGGCAAAAAATAATTTAAAGTTCCAACAGCTTTATTTTGAATTATTTATTTTCACAATATAGTGAGAAATAATGACTTTTAAAAAAAAAAATGACCATAAAGAGATAGTGAAAATGTAGTATTTGAATAGCCTTTTCTATATCTGTAAGAGTTTGTTGTTTCAATTCTGAGACCATCTGGAAAAAAGAGTGAGAAAGCAAGATCCTACTTTAATTATGATCAGGCTACTTATTGAGGGTTTTGTGTTCAGTAAAGGTATTCCATCTTCAGAAACAGAAGGCAGAGGCAGTGACTAACTACCAGAGTCCATGAATGATGTAGAAGACAGCTTTCTTTAAAACAGTAACCTCTATTCATGGCTACTCTAGCCAGAAAAAGGAATTCGAGATAAGAACCCTAACAGACAAAATTTTAAAAAATAAAAAGAATTGTTATTGTAAAGAAAGACAGAACATTACCAAAAGACTGAATACAAGATAACTTCTACAAAAAGCTGAGAAAGAGGAACTACAAATCCTCAAAAATTTTCACCTAGATAAAATAGAAAATACTGTATAGATGGATTAAAAGGAAGGGGAAAATGGAATGAATAATTACAAATGTGTGAGCGTGAGGAACTGGCAAAGAAAAGATATATAGCCCAGGGCTGAATAAAAATAAGGGGAATAGTTATGGGACTGTGAATTACAGATAGAACTTAAAGTGAGGCAGATGGGATTGAGAAGATGGGAAGGAGAAGAGTGAAAGGTAGTGGCTGTATGAGTCACTCACTATGAACAGGACAAGTTCCTATCTTTAGGAGAGCAATGATGGATAACTAGTGGGAAACTGGCATTGCTTATATGTTAATTCTCCTTAAAACCTATCAGGATGAGCTCTTCTTTCTGTTGGAATCATTTCAAAAGCCCCAAGGCCTCTGTAGGAAGGAAAAAGAGAAGGAGGCATTATACAGTAGGAATGAGGATTAGGGGTGGAGAACAGCTTGGGGGAGGGGTGCTGTAAATAGAGTCTCATTAGCACAGTCTAGCTTGGTGCCTGATTAATTATGGAGCACTTGATAACGTCCTGAAGTCATGGAAATCAGGAGGAAAAGTACAGATAATTGAATGGAATTGAAGAACTGGCAGTGTTGAGAGCATCATTAACATATTTTTGCTGTTGTTGTTCTTGGCATCTGCCCTTGTCACAATTGACTCTGGGCTTCAACAACTGAAAATTTTGGTGGAAGTGAGGAAGAAGAGATAAGAAGAAGAATGGCAAGTGGAAGCTGTTATCTTTTACAGAAACCCAGAGATCTACTGGTATTTGCAACCAGTCTCATTCTATTGACTAGGACTTGCCTTTACCTCTTTGTATTATAAAGAATTAACTTTTGCCTAAAGCATGTCAGGGCCAGTTTCCTATAGAATTCAGCCTTAAGTACGTGACAATGGTTCACAAGATAAGTCATTTGGAATTGTGTTTAGAAAGCTAATACAAATCACAAATCTCCTCTGAAGCTATCCCTATTGGGATAGCTTTGCCTGCCATGCTGAATGAGACAAGTCAAGTTCTGTTTTCGACAATGAAATGAAACATTATCAATGTGCAAGGTCTGAGTACACATCCCTTTGCATGGCGCTGTGCATGTGAATTTTTTGGTTGTCAAACTTTTTATTCTCCCTGTAGATATCTGAGGCTGGTTGTTTATTAATATATCAGAGATAAAATTTAGAGGGAAAATTTACAATGTAAGTATTTTCAGATTAGTCTAGGAGCAAATTTGACAAACAAATTGAGAAGTTTGTACTCATTTCTTGTCTCTTCCTGGGTGAGGAAAGTGGTGTACACCCAGGGACTATGGTGCAGTTGTGCATAGAGACTGAGCTGCCTTCTGAGATTCAGAATATGTTCCAGGTCAGTGGAAAATTGCTGGACATGCTCAGTTCTGCCTGTGGCCTGCAGCAGGGTGGTGTGGAGCTGGGAGGCTGAACAGAGAATGCCAAGGTCTGAGGAGCAGCAGCTGCCTTTGCTGGCTTTTTAGTACAGATAATAAAATAGCTTGGAGAGTATCACATGAGATAGAATTGTTCTATAGGAAATACTGCCACTTGGGATACTGCCAAGCTTTATCTATCCCAAGTGTTTTTCTACTCAGTTAATTTTTTTTCTCTTCTCTCTTTTTTATTTTTGTTAAAGAAATAGAAGAACCAGTCCAGATTGAATAAAAATTGACCTAAATGCTCATTAGAACACAAGCTTACTCATCCCTCTTAAGATTTATTTTATTTACACAGAAATCACAGTAAAACCCTCCTTATACAATAGCCCTGGGGCATGGATAAACTAAGGGGCTGGACCCCAGAGAGAACTCCCAGGCAATGGATGAAGAAGCACATGAGTGCCATTAGTAGCAGTTTCTCTGCATTTTTTTTCTTGAAAATGTTTACCCAGTGTCTGCTTTGCCTCAGCCAGAAACTCTACTTTTGTTTATATTTGTTTTCCCCGTCTTAGTAGAAATTCTACTCACAGGTTATTTTATTTATTTATTTATTTATTTATTTATTTATTTATTTATTTATTTATTGAGACGGAATCTTGCTCTGTCCCTCAGGCTGGAGTGCAGTGGCGTGATCTCGGCTCACTGCAACCTCCGCCTCCCAGGTTCAAGTGATTCTTCTGTCTCAACCTCCTGAGTACCTGGGATTACAGGCGTGAGCCACCGCACCCAGCTAATGTTTTGTGTATTTTTAGTAGAGATGGGGTTTCACCATGTTGGTCAGGCTGGTCTCAAACTCCTGACCTTGTGATCCGCCCACCTCAGCCTCCCAAAGTGCTAGGATTACAGGCATGAGCCACTGTGCCCAGCTCACAGGTTATTTTTTAAAAGCACTTCAATATTTCTCTTGGTGTTGAATAGTATTGTTTCAAGAAGTTTTCCCCCATGAATCACACATTTCTTTCAAAATGGTAACTGGTACAACAAACCAGAAGATCTAGAATGGTTTGTATATGAAACCTGGTAGGTCAGCTCACATAGAACATCTACTCTGAACAGGGCAACATACTGTGTTCCAAGAACTACTGGGCTGGATCTTGACAAGATTAGTGTGCAAATTTTCACAAATACCCGATTACCTAGAATATTTAAGACTAGCTTTATTAATCACACACACACACAAAATTCAGGCAGAAGTCTTATGATTCATCCTACATTCTTCAGTTTTGTTTTTGTATCTAGGTCTAAAAGTCAGGTTTAGACAGCAATAGTGACTACTTCACTTTTCTTGTTGTTCTTGTTTTTGTATTTATTCAGTTCTGGCATTTCACAGCTTATCAAAAGACACAGCTTAACAAGAGTCTCCGAGATGAAACTTCTAAATTAGTCAAATTCATTCTTTGCTGAGCATCATGCTTGCTTCACGGATTTGTTCTAGAATGCCAGTGGGAATTCCTAGGACAGTGCAACCTCATCTCACCATCGCTGTGAGCCACTAGGAAAAATAAATGCATACTATCTGTACCGCAAGGCCTGAGCAGAGAAGTTTTCTCTTATTGATTCAATATTCACAAATTACTTATGACACCTAATTTAATAAATTGCAATTTCAATAGATTACATGCTGAATTCATAAGAATCAGAAGGAAAAGAAGTTTTATTGTCTTTCCAAATTTTATTAGGAATTTTGAAGAAAAGCACCATTAAAACTTAGACAATGGCTTTTTGAGAATATTTATTTTTTCCTTTAATAGCCTGCTTCATTGTTGAAATTATTGCATACCTACAGAAATGTTCAGGCAGAAAAACAGTTCTCCACCAGTGATTTGTCAAATCATTAGCAATGAACGTACTTCTCAGTATGTATTTCTTTATAACTCAGGGTGATCTTCAGTTAGAGATTGGCATGGTTTCATATAACTTAATATGGGAAAGACTGCAACTAGACACTGCTATGATAAAAATGTAACAGATACTGAGATAAATCAAAACATTTCTTCTCAGTTTCTATATCTCGCACATCAGAGTATTGTCTTCATTTATAAATGATACTCCATTGTGCATATTAGTTTAACTTGTGGTTATATGTGCATGGAACTTCTCTTTGACTTTAACAAATTCATTTGCTAAAATTTTTCTTTTAACTCATGTTTTATTCTCTTTTATTTGCAGGAATAAAATCATTTAATAGTTTAGGAGATTTGATGAGCATACTTTGTAATTTAAGAATATAAATGAAGTTGTTGTTAGGATTGACACCTCTGAGCCACAACTCATGGCAATGTTTTATTAAAATAAACATCTAGAAGAGAAGAGGAGTAGACAATTAGACATTCAGATGTTTTGTCAACATGCTGTTAAGTGTCCAAATGTCTTAGAAACATCTGATGTTTGATGATTTTCTTTATTCCCACAGCTGTTTAGTGTTGCATAGGCTCAGAGAAAAACCTGTTAATTTGGAGACCCTGATAATATCTTGTAACAGTGGATTTCAAGTTGCGTAGCAGAATTCATAGTAAGAAATGTATTTTATATTGTGACCCACTGTATTTGTGCATATTCACACCTACATTCACATCCCTCCCAATATAAATAAATAACTGAAACAACAGTTTTACAAAATAATACATAGCCTTTCTATGTGGGGTTTCTATTATACTCTATTCTATTCTTTTCATTATATTGTATTCTACTTCATTCCATTCCATTATTTGAAAACTGAATAGCTTTCTGTATTAATTCCATCACAGGTTGCAATTACTATTTGGAAAACTTTTTATTAGCTTGCACCTGAATTTTGGGTTTCACGCTTATAAGCCAGTATGGATATGACTTTAATAGTATATAACCTCCCAGTGAAGTTCAGAAAACTCCTGTGTTATAAGCTTTGATCTTGACAAGTACACTATGTGTGTTCACAGTGTACATCCTAACATAATGTAAGGATACTTTTAACCCTTATAGTGTGCCCACGAAGGAAAGAGAAGAAGGAGGAGTTAGGGGACAGGGTCTCCCAAGTTCCATTGCTTTTCACCAGTTTTAATTACCAACCTTAGTTACGATTTCCTAGAGAAAAAAATCAGCTGTCAATAGCACCAGACAAGATGACAATCACTTAGTATTTGTCAACTACTGATAGCCATCATTTCCCTATCTCATCCTTTACTTTATCAGGATGGAGGAAACTCAGTACACCACATTGGACTCTGCAGGTAGGAGATGATTTATTGCCCTGCTGTGGACTCAATATTTGTGTTCCCCAAAAATTAATATACAGAAATACTACCCCCGAAAGTAATAGTATTAGGAAGTGGAGCCTTGGAATGTGATTAGGCATGAGGACAGAGTCCTCATGAATGAAATTAATATTCTTATAAAAGAGGCATGAGGGAGCTCCCTTGTTCCTTCCACCATGAGAGAAGTTAACAGGCAGAGATGGCCCTTTCTCAATGAGAAAGTGGGCACTCAGCAGACACAGAGTCTGTGGCACCTTAGTGTTGAATTTCCCCACCTCTAGAACTGTGAGAAATAAATTTCTGTTGTTTCTAAACCACCCAGTCTATGGTGTTTTGTTATAGCAGCCTGAATGGACTAAGAATGTCCCATTGTCTGATGGCTTTTTAATCTTGTCTATATCAACACTTGGCACCTTCAAATCATCTGCTAGCACTAAGCATATCACTTGCTTCGTGTCTTGGTGACCTAAAGGTGAAAATGTCAGAGGACATCTTGTTTATCTGCCAGCCTCCTGTCCAAAGTGTTTAGGCTTCTCATTCAGCTCTGACCATTAATCTGACCACGTTACTTTTATAGACCTAAAGCAAATCTCTCTAGGGTCCTCATTACCTTCAGAGGTCACAAACAGTGAGATCTTTAAACAAAGTTACTCTTACCAATCCTAGAGAAAAAAGAAAATCTCTCCTGCCTTTAATGATTTCTATGGAAGAATAAACCTCAGGCCTTCATAATATACAGCAATATTTTTTTCTGAAAGATTTTATTTGCTTCTTTCTTAAATCATTCTTGCTTAAATTTAAAAATATTTTCTTATTTTATCTTCTTATGGAAGTGGAAAACAACAGTTTCTCACCACATTTGTTAAAATAAAAACAATTTGAAACCCTACATATTTATGCATTTAATTGCAGGATGAATAATAGAAACCTCTTAAGTTATTCCTCAAATATTTTCAATAAGTATTATCCTTATAGTTTCATGTCTTTGAAATTATTTTAACGTCTTCACTTTTATTGTAGAGGACAGAAATCTAGCCACTATGGTAGTCAGTGTATGGCATGACTG
Source organism: Piliocolobus tephrosceles (assembly GCF_002776525.5). NCBI lineage: Eukaryota > Metazoa > Chordata > Mammalia > Primates > Cercopithecidae > Piliocolobus > Piliocolobus tephrosceles. The sequence continues at coordinate 34,020,411 of NC_045435.1, read as the reverse complement.
TGTGTGTCAAAATTCCTCACCGTCCAGTCACACATCCCAGCTTTTAAAAACAACAACAACAACAACAACAAAAAAAAAAACACACTGATTTAAATTGTGATGCTGCAAAGTACATATTTCTTCAATAGACACCTTTGACTGCATTGCTATTTGGCTAATAAATGTTCACTCTGGATTCATCTATTTGTTTTTCTTCCTTGGTTTATTTTTCCTTTGTAACCACAGCATTACTCATGTTTATTCCTAGAAATTTTAATTTGTGTGTAACTACTACTCCAATTTCTCAGGATAACTTTGAATCCTCATCTGATTTCTTTATTAATTCTAAAGTTTGTATAATCTGACATGTTAATAATCATCTGTATTCTATTATTCAGATAACCAATGAAATAGTCTTATTTTCAAGGCTAATATCCCAAACACCAATTGTTAAGTGTTTTCAAGACAATGATATCAATTGATGGATTCTTGGCATGTGTCTACAGCCAGCTCTGACTATATCATGCAGGAAACTAGTAGTTCCGTGATCTTGATACTCTTCAGTATATGGAATTCCCATGGTAGTTTCACATTTACCGAAAATCATTGAAATTTGTTAAGAATTACAAAATGTTATGCCCATATGGAAAATGCATTGGCTGCCATTTGGTTTTCAGATGGTATACTGAAGACAAAATTGAATTTAAGTTGTTTCTTGTTCCTTTTATAGAGTATCACATTTGGTCAGATTTAGCTCATTTAAATGTTATTGTGAAGTTATCTAACACATTGCAGGTACTAGCTGTACATACTAACTGAACTCTTGGATAGAAGTGTTGGTTAGGAGGAACACTTGATTGTGTTCCATAGTTACATTGGAGACCAGGTGACAGAGACATCTGGTAATGAAAAAATACAGGGAATAAAATATTCTCCTAGTTTGAAAATGTTATTTTAGTCTTTCACCTGCTTTCAGGATAAAATGTACAAGATGAAAATGAAAAGATAACAAGGAAATCAAACATAGTCTTCTGCTATATAATACTATTACAGATAGCTAATGGTCCTTGGACTGGAGTGAACAGTGGGGAGAGAAAGATTAGGAGAAAGCAATGCTTTGTGTGTCCTAAATACTGAAGGACTAATGACTCAGAAATGATGCAGTGTAGACAATCTCCACATGTATGACGGAGAAATTAATTAATTATCTCTCAATTATTTCTCCAAATTTGTCTAAATGAATCTTGGCTATTTATAGTTTTTATGTATATTATACATCCACTTCAACATACATCTTGCACATAGTTCTTTTTCTTCTCTAGGAATGACGTATTTTCAAATATATTATGAGCAGGAATGCATAGACTTGCTGATAAGGGAGATATAATGTAAGGATTCATATAAATGAAACCCAGTGGAGCATATGTAGAGTTATGTTCATTCTGTTAGTCCAGTTGATTCCATCACTCACTAGGTATTCATTAATTTCATATTTTGTACAGTTGGACATGGAGGGAATAAAAGGAAACATTGAATACAGAGTCTGCCTCCTAGAAGTATACTGATTACATAGGAATACAAGTCATATTTTTATGAAACAGTGCATAGTAACAAGAGCTGGTATATATTTAGGCCAAAATTAGCAATAAAGAAATGTATATGAGCTTCTGTGGTCTGTGTGAATTAGATAAAGCTTCAGAATTACCCACTTAAAACTGTGAGCTTCCCCTAGGCCAAATTCTAGGACAGTTTCCTTTTTAGGGAAGAAAAATTTGTGAAACTTCAGTCCATTCATCCAGATGACTCAAAATCATGTCAGTCTGGCTACAGGTCCTGCTATATCCTATGCCCAAGTTCTAAGGCTTGGGGATCCCAAGTTGTATCTGGGACAAAGCCATAGTCATGCTATGCTGCCAATTATTCAATCTCATTCTGTACTTTTGTGCCTTTGATATTCAAATAAGTAATGTATAATATAATTGCCAAAGCAAATAATGAATTATTATATTTTAGGTAACCATGTTTTTGCAGATTTGTGAACAACATGTAGATTAGAGGTTGTAGCCTAAACCTCCTTAGGAGGATAACCCAGGGTGGTGGATTAGAAGATGAATATGTTGGAAGTCTCAGAGCCTCCATTTATGGTATTTTTTATTTCTGAAATGTTTAATCATGTTTACAATTATGTCAACTCAGGTAAAATTGTGCCAATGGACTGAACAAAAAATGAGGGTTAAGCCACTAGAGGACAAGAGGATGAAAAGAACATTCTATAAGAGGGGAAAGCAAGATATGTCAAAGGATGGGACTGGTACTCCACAGGGCAGACACCATGCAGTATTTTTCATTGCATATTCAGTGCCTAACACAGTAACTTGAATATAGTAGATATATAACAAAATCTGCTTAGTGACAGAGGGAGAGAGAATATCAGATTTGGGATTCTGGAAGTGGAGTAATTTTAAATGATGATAAAAACAAAGAGCTGGTGCCACTAGTGGATGCCACAATTGAGGAGATGGGACACCAGAGCTTCTCCTGGACATTGAACGATTGCAAAGTCAGAATATTGCCTTTAGGGGGTGATTTCATCACTAAAAAAGGAGAATGGAAACCTCAAATATAATAATGCAGAAAGTAGGTTTAAAGCCCACTGGAGACCAAGGAATAAGAAGATCACTCATCCTAACCCCCAGGTGGAATGGTGGGGTGCAGGGGAGGGACACGTAACAAACTTAGCAAAGACTGGATGTTGCATGATAATTTTGGTAAAAGAAACTTAGCGAGAGAAACAAATGGTCCTAGTAAAAAATGAGAATTTGTTCAGAACCAAGTGGATGTTCCACATAAAATAGGGACACATAGAGCCACTCTTGGAAGAAAGAGCCTGGGAGGAATGAAAACGATTGGCATGAGATCAGTTGAAAATCCAGGAAATACAAAGAAAATGTGAAAGTAATAATAGAAATTAGGGAAAATACTGGAAGGGAAAATGAGAAATATACAGATATGTATTTTGCTACAATTACTAAGTATCCAGGTGGAAAGATGCAGTGAGTAGATGAACACAAATGAATGCAATCATTTCAAATATCTTATAATATCTGTCATTTTTATTACTTTCTCTTCTATTTTAAATATTTTGCAAAATAAATGGGCACTAAGACAAAATAAACAATGAGTCAATGTTGGAGGTGAATTTAAGATTAAGATATTAAAGATAGAATTTTGTGAGCAATTATTATGTGTTAGGCAGGCTTTGAAGAGCTTTAAAAGCAATTCATGTAATCCTTAAAAAGGTATTGTCATTAGGTATGTATCAGTATTGTCTCTAATCCATGGAACACAATAAAGGTAAATAAATCAGCCTACATTTACCCAGAAACATAGTAATGTAGCTAGCATAGGAACCTACCCAAAGTTTCCAACCACTGTGCTATTTCGCTTCACTCTATTAATATGATTTTTAATATTAAACCTCTCTGACAACTATCAACCTTTCCCTGTGATTGTGGTATTCTCCTCTTGGCAAAGAGTATTCATTTTTCTACATTTAGCAAAAATGGGTAGAATGGTTTAAACAGTGGAGTGAGTAAACACTGACAGGATAATGTGAACCAACGTGCCAGTATTACAAAGAGATGACAGATGACACATCATCATTCAATGCGACAATAAAATGTGATAGATTTCCTAACCACCCAATCTTTCACTGACAGGCTAGTCCCTTTCTTTCTGATGTAGCTTGATTGTCTGGCCTGCAGGATATCGAATAGCCCTAGTGTTAGAAGCTACTATGATACACTGTCCATCACTCAGGTGAGATGAGCTGGGTTGTAGATAATCCCTAAACTTTCCCTAAAATTCTCTTTTTTGTCTGTGCTATCCTAAGTGTACCCAATATCTCCAAAACTAATTAATTATTAGACCCAGGAAATGAGAGGTGTGTCCAATAAGATTGGAAGATTTAAAATCCCTAGATTGTAAGCTACTTGAGAACTACTAGGAACGATGATCAGATCATTTCTTCTAGTGCCTTGCCTAACAAACAGATTCTCTATTAGTGTTTATTGAATTTAATTAAATGTAAGTAACAGAGAAGAAATAAAATATTTTATATGATATGTGTAAAATTATAGACTCTTACTAGCGTTAATTTAAAATGTTGATTTGGATCCATATATATTCACTTGGAGTAATGTTCACAGTATGCTGTTGGATGAACAAAAAGAGACCATTCCAAAATATAACATATGCTAATATTAATTTATGTTTCCTAGCTAGAATACTGTATATGTATAGTTCTCTATAACTGGACAATTTTTAGGCCATATAGGATAGTGGTTCAGTATGTAGGCTTTGGAATCAGACCACCAGGATTTAAAATCATGATACCCTTTCCTTCAGTTGAGTAACTTTGAATAAATTACTTAATTATTCTGTGCCTCAATTTTCTGACTGTAAAATGAGGTACCAATAAAACCTCATAGAATTATAGTAAACACTGAAAGAGATTATATGTATAAAAACATTTAATGTCTGGTTTGTAGTAAACATGAAAATAATTTATTATTATTATATCTTGTTATTATGGAAGGAATGTAGAAGACTTATCAAAATGTTGTCTTTTTTCCTCTTTTATTACTTTAATTAAGAACATTATTTTATAGTTAGATAACAATAAAGTATTTTTTTCAAATTTTGAGGAAGACAATATATTTTGTGTTAAAAGGAAATTTAGACGGTATTTATCCCATTTTCCAAGTACAGGGACCTCCCGATGTAACTTTCCTAACATATTAACATTTAACCTCTGCAGAAGCTCCTCACGCTACCTCTTAACTAGACTGTAGGGTTTCTAACAACAGATCCTATATCTATATCCTATATCCAGATCCTATATTCTATCCAGTCTTTTTTGAATGCCCTATGGAGTAATCACTGCATAAATTGTACTTTAATGAGGTATGCATAGAGAAATCAAGAGCCTTCTGTCATTTCCCTCCCAAGATATAACTGCCCTACCATGGGATATACTCCGGTTTTAGTACAGTTCTCATTCTCCCTTCACATCTGAGAGAATTCTAGTAGCATGGCTTCTCGGGGCTTGAAAGAAAAAATACCCATCCCTAGCCACTCCCCTGGGTCTTTTTCACAAGAAAAGGTTATATGAAATTTTAACTTTCTTGGCATCGTTAGCCTTAACATCTGTCTCTCAAACAGCAGCCGAGTCTTTAAAAAGCAGACTAAGAAGATTGCAGCAGGAGTGTAACACCAAGGATTGTCATGAGGGACTATATACAAGGATTCTCGACTCTCTACCCCTCACAAGTTGCCCTATAAAAATATTTAATTCAGTAGTTCTCAGAATCAACTTGGGATCTTGGGAGTGGGAAGGAAAAGAAAAGAAACCTGCACTTTAGAATGCATATTCAAGGTTACCTGTAGGACTCGGGGTTCTTAATTTGGGATTGATAGTCTGTTAACAATTCCCCAGTCTTTACTCAGACTCAAATTACTTGTGGCCCTAGCCATGCCCAAGGCTCTTCCAGGAGTAAACCTTTAGCTAGAAATGTCCCCAGCCTTTGGGTAATACTGCATGCTGGAAGCACTTTTAAGGGACACACTAAAATATTTGTGGAAAGAATAAAGTTAAATTAGTGATTATGTAGCATACAGCTCTCGAAGAACTAGAAGCCATACACAAGACTAAACAACACACATGTATTGAAGAAAGATTAGATATATACCACTGACTTTCTGCCAGGTGTTAAGCAGATTGGACTTGGTTTTGCCCCTTCAAGGTTATGTTCACTCTGTCACTGTGAAGTAAGCCCTACCCTTTGAGCAATCATTAACACATGAGCTTACAAACATGCTCACATAGGGCCAGAGAATAATAGCAAACAGCCTCAACTCAGGCAACTCCTCTGTTCACTAGGAACACACTCACAGCCTTCCTGTTCCTCCCTTCTCTGGGTGACCTCCAGGATTCTTCCGTCTTCTTATCTACCTGGACTTTGGGCACCTCTAAACTCCATCCTTCAGTTGACTTCTCTTGGCTTGCCCTATAGAAAGACACTGTTGCTCTTCTGAGACAGCAATTTGAAAAATAGCAATGTTGAAGAATATGTCAAAAGACCAGAAAGATGCTATTACAATATATTTATAATCTTCTGAGAAGCTCTTTCTATAGAAGAAATGAGGATATTTTTTAACTCTGGGAAGTATTAGATTGTTCTGTTTATTCTGGTGTTCTCAGAAGATACTAACTTAATTGTGGCTTTCCTTACATCACCAATGCAACATCAGGACCCAGTAATAAACACACATCTGTTTGTAGCATTGATCCTTATGTATAACCCAAGACTGCTAGTAGCCTTTGAAAATTGTTGAAATCTATGGATGCCTACTTGGTCTTGTCTGGGCTACTTGTGAGATCTATACCTCAATTTTCTCATCTATAAACTAGGGATACCACTTTTTCCTGCCTCTTACATGGGATTAAAAGAGGAAGCCTTCAATCAAGGTTAGCTAGTTTTGCTATTTTCCTTCCTTAACTATCTAGATGTTTTTTTCCTCCTCAACACTCTTTCCTTCCCCACCTCATAAGCTTATTCCATTTTTCCAGCTTTTAATTTTGACAAAGCCTTGTGACTTTAGCACCATCATCAGTTCTTCAGAACTTCATTTGCCCTTTTTATTAATTTCATATTATTCATTAATTGATATATTTAAATAAAGAAATTCAATTAAGAGTTACATAAATCTCCTGTTTTCCTTGGTAACTATAGCATTTGCTAAATATTGCAAATACTTTTTTTTCTCTTAAAGAATAAACAATGTTCAGCATGCTATCTCCAATTCCATTGTGGAAAATATGTATTTTCAAATAATCATGATTATAATGGTTTTACTTTGAATATGTAAATACAACAAGTATTATCTTAAAAACACATTTTTGCAGATGGTGGTAAAAGCTGAATTTCCACTATTGTTGATTTGATTAGCATTATTGTTACAATCTTACAAGGGACAATTTTAGCATTAATTAAGTTTGCAGGAGGCTCCAGATAGAGGCTTTGCTAGAGATATTGTTAAAACATGACTGTACTCTTAGGGGTCAAGAATTTAAAATAGCTCTAGCTGGCAGTAATCTGCTTTTTGAAAGAACATGAATGATTGAGCATGAATATGTGGGGCCATATTATAATTGTCTGAAAAAGACTAAATACTACCCTGTTTTTTCCAAATTCTCTATCTTCTCTCAACTTTGCACAATTCACATAGCATAACACAACTGAACTATCTGGAATATTTTATTTATTTATTTATTTTTGAGAAGGAGTCTTGCTCTGTTGCCCAGGCTGGAGTGCAGTGGCAGGGCACGGTGGCGAGCAGCTGTAATTCCAGCTACTCGAGGGGCTGAGGCAGAGAATTGCTTGAACCCAGGAGGCTGAGGCTGCAGTGAGCCATATTTTACTTTTACTAGGACATCTCACAGCATGAACGTAGAGAGACTAGGACTTATAGGTATCTTTTACACAATTATAGTAAATAAGATGAAAATATGCATTTTTATTCTACTTATATCGATTAACTGAAAAATTTTTTCCTTGTAGTAAGACAATGAATCTACTTTGTGAGGAGATATTCTTTTACATTTATTATATTTAATTTTTGTATCTGTTGATATTCTAATTATCTAATTTGAGATGAAATAAGCTGGTCAAGATTAAGGTATTTGTTCACGCAGTTTTTGAGGATCCAACATATGTCAAGCCCTCTCCCATAACATGGTGATAGAGATGAAAAAGACATAATCAACATCTTTCATGAGCTTTTGGTGTAGTGGAAGGCACACCTACAAACTAAAGTAAATGTCAAAACATTTTTAAGTGCCCTTTTGGAATTCTATAGAGGATACAGTAGTGGCTTTAAGGAAGGAGCTGTCAGTTATATAAGGAAGTATTGTTTAAAGGAATGATTCTTAAATTCCGTTGTCAAAAATCAAGATTACCCAGTGAGGAGAAGCAGGGAAAGAAAAAGAAAATCATTCTAGCAGAAAAAAATTTAAAAGCATAAATCAGTGTGGGACTTGGCAAATCAAGTTTAGTAGACTGTGGCATAGATAAGGCTAGGAAACAAGCATCTTCAGGCAATATAAGCTTTAAAGGATCTGATTTTGAAGAATATGATCTGATAGTTGTATATGAACATCTTAAAGAGGGTAAAGGATAAATTCAAGATAATATGAAAATAATTAGTCTCCTGTTGTAATCCAGAAGAGAAATGTAGAAGCCAGCAACTAAGAGTTCTTGATAATAGAAGGATCTGTTCAGGAGCTTTATAACGGAGAGAGATTAGCAAAAACTTTGACCTTGATTGGAGATAAGGGATGAAGGATAAGGCAGGAATGGATGAGTTGGTGACGGCCATAGGCAATGTGGTTTTGGGTCACTCAGTGGATGGTATTGTCAATAATTGAGAAAGGGAATGATTTAAAAAATACAGTTTTGGGAAAAGTTCAGTTGGTGGCATAACAAATCATCTTCAAATTTACCAGTTAAAGTAACAAGCATATATTACCTCATTTTTTCTTTGGGTCAGAAAATTGGGAGCAGCTTAGAATAGTGGTTATGGCTCAGGGTCTCTCATGGGGTTGCATTTAACATGTTGGCCAGAGTTGCAGGCATTTGAAGGCTTAACTGAGGATCAATTTCCAAAATGGTTTGCTCACATGGCTGTTGGCAGGAGCCTAGTTTTTTATCACGTGTGTTTCTCCATAGATCTGTTGTGTGTCCTCATCACATGGTGCTTGGCCTTTCCCAGGGCAAATGATCCAAGAGAATCAAGGAAGTCACAGTGTCTTTCATGACACAGCCTCTTGAGTCACATATTGTCAATTCTGAAATACTGCTGACCAGTAGTTGCATAGTTCAGCACAATTTAACGTGGGAGAGGATGACAGAAGGATGTGAGTACCAGGAGGCATGGATCATTAGGGCTATCTTGGAGGCTGGGCACCACAAGGCGTATGAGTTTAAGTGACTGGAAATGCCAAGCTCAGTAAATAGTAAGCAGTTGGATATATGGGTCTGGAACACAGCGGGTGAGATCTGTTTTGAGAAAAGAGTGTTTAAAAGGATGGGAGTTAAACTCAAAAGCATTTGAAAATGTCTGCATTCAAAAGCTGGTCAAAGGGAAACTCTATCTTTGAAAATCTGAGAAGGAAGGGATCCAAGGAAGGAGAACTATAGCCACAAGAAAAACTATCACCCTGAAACCAAAAGTGGTGAGTTTCACATGATGCAAATAAAGATTAGAAAAAGTACATTTAATTTGGTAATTGTGAGATAACTAATGACTGCTACTGGTGAACTAGGAGAAGAATAGAAAACCAATGATGTAGAATATGAAAAGAAATTGAAGAAATGGAGGCAGTAAGTAGTAATCATATTTTCAGGGTCTTGGCTAAAAGAGAAGGAGAAGGAGGTAATGGCAGTAACAGGGGAGAGGATCATGGATGTGATGAGAGGAAACTGAGGGTGTAGGGAGGGGAAGACAAAGCATTTAGGAAATAGAGAGGTGACTGAAGGACGGAGGCCCTAGGGGACACAGATTTTCACAGCAGGAGTCCAGGTAGAGGGCTTACACTAAATTTGGATAAAAGTTTCCTCTTCCTTTGAGGTGAGTTTCTGAAAAGATATGAAATAGGTTATGGGCATTATTAGTGGGAAATTGAGATTGTTCATGCTGGGGAGAATCAATTTTCTCTGAAAAGTATGAATTCTTGTGACAATGTGATTTAGAGCAGTAGAGTTGAGGACCTGAGAAAATGGGTCGTTGTGAAGAGCCTGTGAAGAGTGGAAATGGGTGACCACCCCAGGATGGCCAAGTGTCTCAGGGGCTCCAGTGAGATTGAAAATCATATATTTATGGTGACACTGATGGGTACTTCTGAACTTAAAAATATGGAGTTCAGAAAACTAGAAAAAGAGGTCATGCTGTTTGGTGGGCGAAACCAACTGTGGAACTGGGTTGCCTGAGTTTAAGTGCATTTCTGCCTATAAAGCTGTGCAATTAAAGGCAAATTAACCTGTTGGGCTGTTTCCTCATCTGCTAAGAGGAGGTAATAGTATCTGCCTTACAGAGTTGTTGTGGGGATTAAGTAAGTTAATATATAAAAAACATTTATAAAAAGATGGTATATGGTGAACATTCAATAAAAAGTAGTTGTTACAACAAGGGTTGTATTTTATTGGTATTAAAAAGGTTTACTTTCAAATCTTTTTTTTTTAATAAACAGTATAGTTTAGCTTTAAGCATTTTCAGAAGCAAGTTTTAAATACAAAAAATAAGTTTTCTTGGATGATTTTTAACCTGAATTTGTAGATTAAGGAGTTTCCTTTAAGTGCTGAAAGAAAATACAATGACTGATCAATAAGTCAACAACTAAACCCACCACATTATACAAGACAGTATACCAAACACTCCTGTCTGCCTTGTTACCTGCCCCTGCTTTTTGCAATGCATTGTGTAGGTAGTCTAGACCCCATGTCATTATGACTACTATTCTTGTACCTCCTTATTTTTTTTGAAGTCTGTTAAAATTACTATTTTTTTAAATTACTTTTCTTTATAGAGATCCTTCTGTTAATTTCAGGAGGTTCAGCATTCTGAAGTTAACCATAAGTATATACATCGATTCAATGCTCAGTAGAATTTCATTTTAAAATTGCTTTTCAATCTACCAGAAATATCTGGAAAAGCTTGATGAAGTGTAAGAATTGTGTGAACTAAAGCTCGGCTTTAGTATCTAATGTCCATGTTTTCCTATGTGGTTATGGCCGGGAGAAAATTTTTTAACTTTTTTTATTCTAATGGAAAAACTAAGTTTTCTGAAATGAGATACTATGGTCATAAAATGGAGCAGTTGGCATGGATGCAGTTAGACCATTTGAGAAAGGTAAGTACATTTTTAGAAAGGACAAGGAAATAAGACAGCTCAATTTTTGTAAGAGCATCATCATATCTTCTGTGTGAAATAGATTACAGGATTGTACTTCATTCTGGAATGATGTGGACATTCGATTTTGTTTTGATTATGAATTTTCTCCTTAACTTCTCAAGCATAGGAAATAAGTAAATTAGCAACTACTTTACAAGTCATTGTGAAGATTAAATAAGTTAATATATGTAAAGCATTTAGAGAATTATTTTGAAGAATCACTAATCAAACTACATTTGCAAAATAAATTATAAATATTGAAAAGAATCACTAGTGTGTGAATGCAATTTTTATATGTGAAATGAATGGATTATGTAGTTCATTTTATATGTATATTAGTTGTAACTGTGGAATACTTTAGAGATCAGCTAAACCTTAACAACGAAGAGGAAACTCTAGGGTGGGAATGTAGTTTAAAAACATCAAACAGGTTATTGTCATGCTGTATACCTTTATGTCAAATAAATGCAGATAGTGAAATGTTTTTGATTTTTTTTTAACTTGGTGCTATGACCCTCTTGATGTTGAAGTATGACTGACTCAGCTTATCACAGCTGTGATCCTCAGGCTGAATAAGCATAGTGATGCACACTCCACATTTTTGGGTAAGCCCCATGGATTTGCTGGCTTTCCCACATGTGCTGCACTTGGTGCAGTGCTGTGCTTGTAGTGGCTCACATTGATCTCTTGATTCTGTGGTTAATGAAGATATATTTTGCAGCACAGCCCACAGATTCCAAGGCTCAAAGGATTAGTCGATAGTTTTCTGCAGCTCTGCCATTAGCAGAGCAAACTGTCTTAAAGACTTAGCTTGTTTTCATTAAGAATGTGCACATTTTCTTATATTTCAGGAAATTTGATGTGCTGCCATAGCAGTTGGAGATGGCAAGAAGTAGGCAACTGTGATAAGGTAGAAACATAAATGGACTGGGGTTCTAACCAGAGCATTACATACTGAGAAAACATGGGCAGAATTAAACTGTCTGGATCTGAGTCCTCATCTATGAAAAGAAGACATCTCTTGATACCAGTATCATAGGATCGTTGTAAGCATCAGAGAGTAATCATGAGAGTAAGAAAAAGCACTTTGAAGTTTAGGAAGCATTATGTGTAATCTTTGGAATAGTTATGAATCAATGAAAAGTTCAGAATATTACTTTAAAATATATATAGGAAGAAAATGAGACATATATTGATAAGTGAAAAGAAGTGAACAGTGAAAAACTGGAGTCATAGGCATGGGATGAAAACAATGCAGAAGAGTGAGAGAAAAAAAGCTGTAGCTTTACCGAAAAATCAAATATGGTTGCATGCAGAGAAAGATAAATAATGAGGCAGGATAGGAAAAGCATTAGATAAAACAAAGGGGAGTGTTTACTTTTTGCAGCTCCAATCCACTTGGACGGTTGTGCTGCTGACATTTTAGCTATTTCTGTTCCAAGGAACTAGGAAGGTCTGTCCTCAGTAATGTAGGTTCACAAAGCTCATGCCATAGCAAAATGAATGACCCCTTACTTTTCCAAAAGCTCTTGCTGGCTAAATACAACAGACTCAAAGCTGTTATCTCAGTGGGCCATACACATCTCATGGTCATAACTCTGTCAGCAGTACCCACTCAGCCAATTGTGTTATCACCACAAACCTCCAAAGCATCTGACAAAAGGTGCTTGCCATTACCACATTGGTCTACTAGTATGTTTATATGTCCCTGGAAAGAGACGTGTCTATGGTCACCAGCAGCTGAACTATTGCATTTAAAGGAAAAGAGCAATGGAATTTGGATAATTTTTAAAGGAAATTTGGCTACTCAAGAGCTGGCCTATGCAAAGAATTACAAGTACTGTGTTCATTTTTCAATATGTAGGTATAAAGAAAAGAAAAGAATGTTTGACTTATTTCACTGCCCATATGTGAGGGAATTTATTTCAGAGAGGTAGGAGAAATTAACATATAACTAGCTGTGTAACAGAGACGCAGATGTATAAGAGAATGAATTTTGTCTGTTTTTTGACTAATGTATTTTAGTCCCATCTATCAAAGCTAAATCACTTAATGGTAAAGTTGGAAAGAAACTGGACTTTAGTTTTGGGTAACTATTGGGTAAATTTGTCCAGAGTTTCCTAAAATTACAAAATGAATGGATGCCTGGTTTTATATTTAATGAATATTGATTTGAGAAGTATAAGTTTTTTTTTTTATTTTTTCTGCCTTTAGCCTTTAAGTAAATGAATACATCAGGTAACTTTATGAAGACTCTAATTTCTTCACTATGATTTCACACCCTGGTGGATACCGAGGAAGCATATGTTAATGATGACATTATGATTCACTTACAAGTATAACACATCTACTATGGGGATTACCACATTTGCTGATATAATCTAAATTAACCCTTCAGATCACATATGAAAAATCCCAAATGTCTGTAAGCAAAATGAAGTGATTTACCCCTCCATAAGAACTCATGTATCCTTCCCCAGAATTATTTTACCCGAAGGGCATTAAATATTTTTTGCCTAAATCCCAACAGAATGCAATTCAGGAATAAATTCTAAATAAGGCAATATCAAAAAAATAATTTATAACACTACATATGTCTTCTAAAGTACAGGACATTCTTAGAATTCTAGGATTTCACAGTCCAAGTTTTAAAGATTTATAAACAACCCAAAGGTATATTTCAAGTGATAATTTATGATATTACCAAGTCTAGAATTTGGAACACATGGTAGAAGCCTGGTATTTAGAAGCCAAACACTGGCTCACGACCCAGCAAACCACAGTTCAACATGAGTTCCGTGTTCCCCATTTATTTACATGGGTTCTTCAGCTCTCACTGAGGATCTGAAAGGGTCACTTTACATCTTATGGGCAAAGTAATATAATGTTAAAGAGTTTGGGAATTAAACAAGGTCTCAAAAGTAAATAGTAAGAATATCGAGGGTGATTTTTTTTTAATTACAATGACTTCACTACCCTTATCTCAACCCCTCACTCTTCCCCAAACCCCAGGAATTTGTGCATAGGACTTAAGCCAGAGTTACAAGTAAATATCAAATATTAATTTCTTTCATCAGTAGAGAAACTGTGATTCAAATCTATATCTGGCTTTCAAACCCCTAATTCCTTTTACAACACTCTGCCACATTGTTTGTTATACATATCATGTTCAGGAGTTTGGTTCTCTCCCAACCTCAGATCCTAAAACCCTGCGTATCCCTCTGTGTGTGAGCTCCAGAGGTGCCTTAAAGAGTATTTAGGTACTCTAAGTATCTACTCCTCTTTCTCTCTGAAAACACTGTGCCCTCTTGGGGTGGGACTTCCTGGTAAACGATAAGAAAGCCAGGGACTCTGGGGTGCTGCTCTACTTTCATTTTTCAAAGATTAGACACTTTTGTAAACTTAAGACTTTTGCTTCTGGAGAGTTCAGTGCTGGCTTTCTGGTATATTCTGCATCATGCTTTTGTGGAAACAGCGCCCTGGGTCACTCTTTAAAACACACTCTCCGGAGAGAAGGTTGTGTGTCTCTTATATCCCAGAGGCATCAGCTACTAATGGAGTTTAAAAGGTTACTGTCATTAATGAAAAATAAATTTACAGCAGATGGCCTTCCTTCAAAGAAGGAACACTCAGAATGAACATTGTTAGATGAAATGAAAGACAGATTAGTCTTTGCAGTGCTTTCCTAGTGTGTTTTTCCCATTTCTGTTCATAAATGTCTGCCACCTCGGAGTCCTCCCTGGAACCTGATTAGACTTCAGGGTCTTCATAATGTTCGAAGGTGAGCTCAGATCAATTTCCTGCATCTTTCCTGCCATGGTAAATCATTTATTGGGATGAATGTTTTACAAAGCCAGGCTCATGAAAAATGAATATGGTAGAGTACACTATGCTGTCCTGCAGCGGTCTTCCAGGCTTCATCATGTTTAAACTCTCGATGGCAGTGAAGCAGGTAGAACATTTCCCCTCATTTGGTCTCACTGTGGCTAGTTGAACTCAATTAACACATGATACCATTGAGGCCAAGAGGCTGCATTTTGTTTCCTCACATATCATTTGATGCACTCTAATCTGAGACCACAGATTTCTTAGTCTGATATAGCAAGCAACAGGAACAGTTAGTCATCACAATAGGGAGCAAGCCAGAAGTGGATGGATTAATGTTTACTCATTCTTACTGAAGACAAAGCAAACAAATGCAAGCAAGGACATTGACTCCCCGGGTAGGTCACTAAGCCTTATTTCTAGGAACCGATGGAATAATATGCACATTTAAATTTAACAAATTCAAACTTATTTTTAAAAAGTAACTTACTTTAGCCAGTGGGCAGAATTAGAAGTATTGGTTTTCTAATAATAAAGCTATTTTTTTACAATTAAATATTTGAGTTATATCCCCTGAGATTATAAGATGCCATAATAACTATTAAAAATAAGGCAAAGAGAAAACCAGCATTAATAACTACAGTGACAACTGTGGTCCCCACCTGCATGAACTCTGCCTACTTTTCCTCTTGCCTTTGCCAGAAATTCTCATACTTCTGATGTCAGAAGATAACATGAGGGATGAAGATACTAATTTGTGTGCCCTCGATAGTATTAGACACATCTTATAATCTGATTTACTTTAACCCTTATGGCCACCTGTCAAAATGGGTAGACTTATTCCCATTTTACCAATAAAGAAATTAAGGCTACATAATGTGTTTAAAGTCATATAATTAGTGAGAGTGAACCAGATTTCAATCAGCAGGTATGTCCCAAATTTAGATGATGCCTTGTAGACATTCTGAGTCTGGTTAGGCAGAGATTTAAAAAAAAAAAAAAAAGCTAGAAATATGTCCAAAGGAGAAAAGAGGATGTCAGTCATGTAGGGAGACTGATATGGTTTGGTTGTATCCCCACCCGAATCTCATCTTAAATTGTAGCTCCCATAATCCCCATGTGTCAGGGGAGGGACTCCATGGGAGGTAATAGAATAATGGGAGAAAGTCTTTCTCGTGCTATTTTCGTGATAGTGAATAAATCTCATGAGATCTGATGGTTTTATGAAGAGCAGTTCTCCTACACATACTGACTTGCCTACTGCCATGTAAGATGTTCCTTTGCTCCTCCTTTGCCTTCTGTCATGATTATGAGGCATCCCCAGCCATGTGGGACTGTGAGTCCATCAAACCTCTTTTTCTTTATAAATTACTCAGTCTTGAGTATTTCTTCTTAGCAGTTTGAAAATGGACTGTTACAGAGACAAACAGGAAAGATCAGAGACGACCAGAGCAACATTATAGAACAGAGAAGAACACCAATCCTCTGATATTATACCAAAAGAATGTAAATTAGAGGAAGAGCCTTCTAAATTGCTCTTGCAGATGACGCCTTTCCATGGTTTTACCATCTTGAGTGTTGTTTTTGTTTGTTTGTTTGTTTGTTTTGACAGAGTCTCGCTCTGTTGCCAGGCTGGAGTGCAGTGGTGCTATCTTAGCTTACTGCCACTTCCGCCTCCTGGATTCATGCAATTCTCGTGCCTCAGCCTCCCGAGTAGCTGGGATTACAGGCACACGCCACCACACCCAGCTAATTTTTGTATTTTTAGTAGAGGCAGGGTTTCACCATGTTGGCCAGACTGGTCTTTATCTCCTGACCTCATGATCCACCTTCCTCGACCTCCAAAAGTGCTGGGTTTACAGGCATGAGCCACTGTACACAGCCTTGACTGGTTTTTGATTAAATTTCTCCAGAACCCTACTTTGGGAATTTGTGCAGATACTCTGATGATGTCTTTTGTCAAGAGCAAGAACTCAGAATACTTCTGATTGTCATGTCATTCCCAGAAGCATTTAGTAGATTTGAATTAATAACTCTTTTATATACTTCCATTCCTTTGCTCCACCCAGACCATCTGCTACACTGACTTATATTAATCTAAAGAGAACTTTATATTTATCAAATCATTACTTGATTTAAGAATATCATTGGCTCATCCTGATTTTCAAGGTTTTCTGATATATGTTCACACTTTAGCTTTCCAACCCCATTTCCGGCTCCTTCCCCAACACATATGCTGGCTGCATTCTCATCAGTTATATCAGGCACATCCCCACCTATTCACCTTCACTTCAGTGCTTCTGTGGTCCTGGAATTTCTTTTCATTTCTAATGTACAGATCTCAATCAAGTCTTTTAAAAACATATTAATACCTACAAAACATAGGAAAGTATAAAGAACTACTAAAAATGATCTTTATAATCTCAAAAACCAGATAACCACTGCAAACCTCTTTTTAGCCTTTGTGTATATTTTCTTCAATTATGCACACATGTTCTTAGGAAATATTATGTAAGTTTTTGTGCCGTTTTATTGATATGGTAGTCACTTTTCCCCCATCACTAAATATTTTTAAAAATTTTGACCAAGCTCAGTGGCTCACGCCTGTAAAATCAGCACTTTGGGAAGCCGAGGTGGGCAGATCACAAGGCGAGGAGATTGAGACCATCTTGGTTAACATGGTGAAACCCCATCTCTAATAAAAATACAAAAAAATTAGCTGAGCAAGGTGGCTGGCACCTGTAATTCCAGCTACTCGGGAGGCTGAGGCAGGAGAATGGAGTGAACCCGGGAGGTGGAGCTTGCAGTGAGCCGAGATTGTGCCACTGCACTCCAGCCTGTGCAACAGAGAGAGACTCCGTCTCAAAAAAATAAAAAATTCGTGATTTAATAATATTCTGTTGTACTTAATTTATGAAAGTGGTACTCTGTCCTTTGACAGTTTTACTTCTAACTTTCCATATATTACAAGATGTCTATCTTGTAATAAATACACACATAGTACTTTTTTTGTGTCTTTCATTCTATCATTAACACAGAATCTTAGCTGTGAAAATAGTGTTTCTAACAGCAACATTCTCATGGATCTTAATAAAAATATTATTGACAAACTTCCTTCCAGAAAAAATTATTTTAATTTATATCCATGTTAAGAAATTATGACAGTTTATCTAAACTCACCCTAATTTTTTACTCTGTCAATTTTAAAATCTTATTTCATTACAACTTTTACTTATTTGATACTTAATAGGGTTAAACTTTTAAAACCATATTTATCAGTTAACTGTTTTTTTCTGTGATTTCATTTTAATTGTTTATGACTATTTTCTGGCTTTCAAACAAGAAATTTAAAAAAGTAAAAAAATAATTAACATTACCAAATTTTTCCTTTTTTAAGTTTTTAAATATTATATTTTTGAAATTAGAAAAAAATATTGGCAAATCTAGTTTAAAACATCATTTTAATCAGTCAGTGCTCTCTGGCTGCTTTTTTTAAAAAAGGAAAGAATCTGTGCCATACATAGAAGAATGGTTGCCCGATTTTCTATTTGTGAAAGAGCTTAAATCTCTGAGCCAGCAACTAGGAAGTGAAGGAGTAATGAACTGTTTTCTTTCTTTCTTTCTTTCTTTCTTTCTTTCTTTCTTTCTTTCTTTCTTTCTTTCTTTCTTTCTTTCTTTCTTTCTTCCTTCCTTCCTTCCTTCCTTCCTTCCTTCCTTCCTTCCTTTTTGCTTCAGGTAGGAAGCCTGGTTTAATGCAAAAGAGGGATAGACTTCCATCTATTTTTCTTAATCTTGTTCCAGGCCCTGGCCAAAAAAAAAAAAAAAAAGTTTTCTTCCAATTTTAGTTGTCTCTAAAATGTGAGGCTGTTATTTTTATTGGAAGCTCAACCAAGTGCTGATTCCCCATTGAACTTATTCCTAACAAAACTAGAATAGGGATCATTTGTTCTTCATTTTAATGTTTGAACACACCCAATTTAACAGTACTTATTTAACAGTACTTATTTCTGTGGATTTTTTTTTTTTTGTCAAGAAATAATATTGCAGTTTCCCTGAGAGCATGAAACTTGAAAGATTATTGAATATTGGTAGGTGATATGTTTGTGACAGAGAACATGGAGTCTAAATATCAGCTAAACCAGTCCATGACTTCTGGAATATGAGAGAATTATGTTTTAATTTTTTTGACCCTCAAATTTCTCAACTATACATTTTCATAGGATTTTGATAGGATGAGATCATGTGTATTAAACTCAGAATTTCCATTTCCTTCATATCTCTTTTTACTATTTAAACTTATCCTTGAAATCCTGATTCACATTCTTGTTCCAATGTGTAAATGGGAAATGTTCTGAGTGCTTTCTTTCCTAAATGCATGTCTTTTTGGAGCCATAGACCCATGTTGTGAGCTAGATTGTCATCAGAACTTGATAGAACATATATTAGATAATTTCTTATACTAGCAATGAAGAATTTATCATCTTTAAGTCTATGGTAGAATCTAAGTTTAATTATATTAAGTAAAAAACACAGAAAATCAGCAAAATTGTTGAATAAAGCCAATGACACAGATGGACACCCAGTTATACACACCATTTCCCTTCAAACAGTCTATATGTGCTTCAACCTCATGTGTATTTTACATAGATAGAGGAGTCTTGAATCAGCCTCTGACATATCTGGCTCAGTGCTTTCTGCACCTATGGAGCCAACTTGCAAAGCTAATGCCCAGGCACCCAGGCATTGCACATCTCCTTGGGGCAGCTGTTTAGAGTGATATTGCAGGACACATCCTTAGAAACGAAGGCTTTACAGCTGCTTGGGAAAATTTCCTCTGATTTTCAAGTGGTGATACAATTTCCAAATTTTCCAACTTTCTTTAAGAGAAATTTCCCAACCACATTACAGTATATATGAATCCAAGGGGAAAGGGGCAGCCACTTCATCCCTAGTTAATTTCAGAATTTCTTTCTCCCAAAATGTATTTGGTAACTAGCAAACATTTCCTGCATCCAGTGAGAATGGTTTATTATCTTTCTCAGTGTTCTGTGTTGAGTTTCAATATCCTACCCTTTAATTAAAAACTCACGTTTGCCTCTAGTATGCTGTGAAATAGATCCTGGCAACACATATTTTAGTTTTCTATGCTAACCCAGACTTCTTGTATGTAGCCAAGGTGTGATACTTCTGTGAGATTTTTGC
The DNA here is from genome assembly GCF_002776525.5 of Piliocolobus tephrosceles. Classification (NCBI taxonomy): domain Eukaryota; kingdom Metazoa; phylum Chordata; class Mammalia; order Primates; family Cercopithecidae; genus Piliocolobus; species Piliocolobus tephrosceles. The sequence goes on along the minus strand of NC_045435.1, from coordinate 34,000,394 downwards.
TGTACACTCTTTCCCTGTACCCACATCTGTCTTCTGCCTTGCCTTTGGAGTCCAAACTCACTGTACAGATGTAAAACTTTAATAGGCCAATAACTGGAAGCATCAAATTTATAAAGGACACATTTAGTGATAAGACAATGAATCAGCCACTCTATATACCATTTTCCTATTAGATATAAAGCTTACTTACTTCCAAGATGCTTTCTATTCTATGGTTATATTTTCATATGACAATAATTAGAAATTCTAAAGAAATAGTATCTTCCCAATTACCACAGGATTTGCACAAAATTTACTGATGCCCAAGGCATGTTTTCAGAGTTAGTTGGTTCCAAGGAAGTTAATTTACAACTGATACTTGTGAGGTTTCACAACACTGAGTTCCTTTTACTTTTCTTTACTTTAAATAATGAGACTGTTGAGAACATTGACTGGGATATAGAAGTTGAAAACTTGATTGATGATAAAAACTAATTATCCTTCCTTGCTCTATTTCTATTAATGAGATATTTACAGCAAATTTCTAGAAGTTTGTCTGAGAGAGAGACGAAAACAGAATCTATTAATGAAGGGTTTTATCAAATGTTTCCCTTATCAATTGTCAGTAAATCATGCCAGCTAAAAGCACAGGCTTGGCTTATCAGATTTCGAATGCATCAATATGCATATTGATGTCTGAAGGACTGTGAGAATCACCTTTGACCATAACTTTTGTTCAGACTAAGTAACTGTATTGTTTTGCATGATGTCATCATAAAAAGATCTTATTTCTTGGCTTATATTTGTCACATTCTGTGCAAACAATGAATACTGATCTATATTATCCCACATAAGAGATTCCTTTTAATCATTCTGTTTCCACTGGGTTGACAATAATGTTGTTAATCTTTGATAATGATAACTTAAAGTAGCAAGATATACTACCATAAGAAGATATTTCTTTCTTCACTGATATGTTACCTAAAGAATCTTGTATTTATCTCATACAGCGTGAAGAAGGAGCCAAATTTTGAACTGTGGTGTTCGATGAATTCATAGAAAACTACATGTTCATATTAAAAGTAATTTTCTAAAAAAGTATGAAAATAATAAGACTGACTTATATTTAAAGAACATATCAACTTTCCAAAGATTTTTCTCCTTAGTATGCTTTCTAAATCCTCAGAACAACTAAAAGTGGATAGATGTTGGCATTCCCATTATAAAGACGAGGAAAGCAAGACACAGATGGAATAATGGATTTGTATTAGAGAAAGGTTATTCATGTTTTCTGGGTCATAGACTCTTTTAGGAATTTGATTCTAACTATGGCCCCTCTCACCTAGAAAATGTACATAGAAAAAAAAATAAACATTGTTCGTAGAGAAATTCATGTTAATAATCTCTAGCCTAGGTAGCAAGTATTAGCCTGACCAGAACTACAATCCTGTTAACCTGACTTTTAAACCTTGTTCTTTTCTCTACTTCGTGTTCCATCCTATCTACTAACTATAGCAGAAACATGCTTTTATTATTCTGTCTCTCTTAATCTTTGTTAAGATTAATATATTTTCTTTAAAAGCTTACTGAATATTTCTCCTTTCTATACAAAATGTGATATAAAACTTCTATAAATTAATTCTTCTCGTTTCCTCTTGTACACAATTTCTACTAAGGTTTTTTTTTTTTTTTTTTTTTTTTTTTTTTTTTTTTTTTTTTTTT
>NC_045435.1:33917340-33998593 GCF_002776525.5 Piliocolobus tephrosceles | reverse complement strand
TTTTTTTTTTTTTTTTTTTTTTTTTTTTTTTTTTTCATGCTACTTTCCTAGTTCCTGTGGGATGTGGAGACAGCATATGATGATCTGACAGTTTCAGACTGTACAACTTGTGCTTCACACATCAAAGAACAGGGTCTTAGTAAGCTGTGCCTTGTTTTCCTGTTCTGCCACCGAAAAGCAATATATTAATTAGGTTTCTAAATATTGTTCTTGTGATGTCAAGGTTCACTTGTGGGATAAGTCCATATGAGTTATGGGGATTCACTTTATGTAACCCTCAATTGTTTTTGAGCTTTAAACAAAAACAGAAGGGGATGAGACTGGAAAGATAATGCATAACACTCTTAAAATACTGACATAAAAACCATCTTTGTCCTTTGTTATCTAATTGCTTTTTTTTCTTGTTTCTGAATACTTTTTATTTTCTGTTTGCCTATAATACTCTAAAACATATAATAACATCTTTTTCTATGTCTTTTTCCCTTAAAATAAAACTTTATTAAAAAACTAATTGAGGGCTTTTATTTTTTATCATTTACTCTGTATCATTTTTATCACCAGATTTTAAATGAAGGAGAGTCTGTGAATTAGACAAGCTGCAAACACTTTTATATTGAGTACTTAAACACAATCATTATAATTAATTTTAATATAGAGGTTGAGTATTGTACCATTCCTTTTAGCAATTTTAGTTGAGCAATGCACAATGACATAGATTTGAGTATATGTTTGTTTTATTTGGGTAATTAGTTCTCTGTTCTGTTCTACTTTTCTTTCAAAGTTGAGAATGTAATAGCTATCTACTCCTCACAACCTATAATTAAGACCCTGTTTCCCCAAAGCTTATGCCAAGTGACGAGTTCTACTTGTTCCCTGTTCAACAGCAGAATTTGAACTGTGCTCAATCCTATGCTCCTTATTTCATCCCCTCGGTGGAGAAGATACAGCCTTCATTTTAATGTTGCAGTTGACATTTTTCTTGTCATCGTTACTATATCATTGCTGCTTCCTGTAGGCATGGTGAAAAATTATCAGTCAATCCAAGCAATCTGGAGTTGTGAGAAAGACAAGGCAGAAAGAGGAAATTGAGGGGAAGTAAAGAGTGGGGATACAAGATTGAAGCTGCTTGTCAGGAATAAAAAGTGAAAGGAAAGAAGTAGCATGGAAATGGAATCCATGGCATTTGCCTCAACCAGCCTTTTTAATAGTATGTCCAGGTTGGAATTTCGAAGTTTAATTTCAGGATCCATCTTTCCATTCGTTTTCCGCATTAGCTTTTTATTTTGACTTTTTAATCCTAGTTTATTTGTGTGTGTGTTTGTTTTTTTCTGTTTGTCTCTCTCTTTTTCATATGCTATTTTCTGATTGTCTTGGAATTTCATTCTTATTTCCTCCCACATTCTGTCTACTGATAGCTAGATTTAACAGACCACTAGTTACTAATACACTATGATCTGTGGAACCCTTTCCTCATTACAAATTATTATAGCTTTCACAATATGGTCCAGCAAAACATAGCAAATAATCTTGTGTCGCTCTGACTAGCCCAGGTTACAAGAGCTATCTATTTTGGTAAAATGTATTAGAGTATATACAGAAAATAATAGAAAAGTTACTCAAAAGTACCATATATGAGTATTAATGTATTTGCAATAATTAATATAAAATATGTTTAAAATCTTAAATAGATATTTATTTTTTCTTGCTCAATAAGGTTAGTGGTTGACATCTTTTGTCATTGGTCAGCTGCTTAATTATGTCAAAGTCAATAAGTATTTCTGCAATTCTTTTTTTTAGTCATTGTTGCTGCATGGTTTCAAGATAGCTGCCTTAGCTTCAGGCATGATGTTCATATTAAAGGCAGCAAGGCATAAGGAGGAGGAAAAGGGATTATGCTACCCATTAATCTAGGAAAACCTAAAAGCCTTCCCAGAAGCCCTCAGCAAACTTTGGTTTGCATCTCACTGACCACATGGTTGTTGGATTCTGCATCTCATGATCACCCCTACCTGCAGTAGGTGATACAAAATAATTGTTTCACTTTCACAGCCTTTATAGAGGAGGTGGCATGGAAGGAGCTTGAGAATTATGAGTGAGTTCACTGATGAACAAGGTCAGCCACATTTTTTTACTGGGAAATCAGTACAAAACAGTTAAGTGCGCACACACAAGACAGGCAAGATAACAATAATAATAATTTTTTTAAAAACCTGAAAACCCAAAGGAAGAAACTGTAGCCTGGTACCTTATTCAATATTGCTTTCATGGTAAATTTTTATCTGTATATCATCTCTCCTTGTCTAAAGTGTGAATTAAAATTCATCACTTCCCAGCTTCTGACTGTCTGGCTCTAAGTAAAAGCTTAAAGATGAAGACACACTAGTTGTAACTTGGAAAGGATCAACAAGATTTCTGATCTGAACTACCATAAATTATTCTAGAAATGTGCCTCTTCTTTAATTTCCCTGGACTATCTAAAGAGTTTCTTAACTAATTGTCTTATTAGCCTCGCTCTTTATGCCACTGAAGGCCATTGTTTTGGTTTCCTTTTTAGTAGAGAGAGTGAAGAATGTATGGGTGCCCACATGTTATCTTTCTCATTGCTCCACTTTAGAGCATAAGTTCTGGCATATTCAAGAACTCTGATGGAGCAGCGACTCATCTGACTGGTAGGAAGAACACACTCATGTGGTGCCTTAAATAGACAGTAAATCTGGGTAGGCATGAAGCAGTGCCATGAATCCCCAAATGCACTTATTATTATTGAGTTAGAAAAGATAATCAGGCAATGTGTTCCTTTGAGCATCTAGGAAAGAATCTCAGGAGCATTTTCTGAGTCCTGATGCCCTCAGTTGCTTTAGTTTAAGCCTTTCTACTTCTGTAAGGAACAAATTGATGAATTATAGGTCTGCAGTGAAGGGTAATCATTTGTTAGCTTAAGTAAGGTGCCGTGCCTTGATTGCAGTGTTCAGTATTGAATACCTTCACTGCATCTCAGATCCAGTCGTTGAAATGTAAATTATGTGAATTGTGTGTGAATTTATAAAAGTCAAACACACTATTGAATTCAAGTCATAAGTTGTGAACTGAAGGCAGTGGGTTTTAGATTAAATGAACACTTTATTAGACTTGTTGGTAGAGAAGTGAACATGTTTTTGTATGCCTACTATGTGTTAGACTAAATAACCCTGTAAAGTATTTTCCATCTTCATTTTCAAAGATGAGACATTAAAGCTCAGAGGGGCCAAGTAATTTGCCTAAGTTTATCAAAGTGAGAACAAGAAGGTGTCAAATACATTTCCTTTTGTTCTTTATGTTACACAATTTAAATATATTTACACTTATTCTTTCAGACATATCTGGATTTTATTATTTTACATAAGGAAATATCATGGAACTTTTCCATGTTTGTGACAGAAGTCCCTAGATATACACTAGGATGTATTTTATTTATTCTGGGACCTGTGAAGTTATTCAGTTTACTCCTAGAACAATTGTATACCTAACACTACTTCCCCCTGAAAGCATCCCCCCGGCTGATGATGACACTTAAGTGAAAAGCTGTACAAGATTCCTCTTGACTTCCTAACATACAATATATAAGCACACTTACCCTTTGCTGATTATGAATTAACTGTTGCCACAGCTTTGCTGTCACAGCTGATGAGAACCTAAAATTAGTGCTCCCAGGTGTGCTGTATAGGCACAGAGGGCAGGTACATTCTGGGAGCCCTTCCCAATTCCTGGTTGTACCTTCTTGAGATTAGAAAATTGGCAACCTGTGGATGCTGCGGAAATGCCAGGCAAGTCTCAATTGACTAGAAAGAAAGGAGGCAAAGAAGTCACTTGTTTTGTTCTTGGATCAAAAGATTCGAGTCTCATGTTTCATCAGCCTAGTCACTCTGGGAATTCATTGTCTCACCTTGAGGTCTGGCATTAGCCTTATTCTGAGTGGTGTACCGCCTAAGTGCACTGGACCAACTGTGAGATCTTGTACAATGAGGAAGCACTCTCTGGCTTTGAAAGTATCTCAGGCAGGTGTGAAATATGAGATCTGATTTTATGAAATACATGATCTTCATAAGCTCAGTATAGGAGTCAGAGGGTAACTTTCTTTGTTCAGAGTTATTCTCATGTCCCAGTGAAGTGAGGGCATTACTCCTATCTGCCTCGTTTGTCTCAGCCTTTACATAGTAGATTAAGTGGATTTCCCAATATCTGGAGAACAAGCAGAAGGAGATGCTAATAAAAAAGAGATTGGTTATGGTGCTTATTCTCACTGACAATGTTCTTCTTGCTTTGTTGGAGGAATGGGATTATTCTGAAATGCCTCCATGCCTAATTTTATCTTCCTTGAAACACCCAGGGAGACAAATGAATAGTATTTACCCAAATTATATAAATCGTTGTATTTCATCAACACAGTTGTTCCTCTTGACATTTGTAGAGTGTCTTTTAGTAGTTGTTACTAGATTCAATGCTCATAATTCTCTAGTAAATAAGAGGAGTTTGTACATCCTCTTCACAGGTAAGATCTTTGAAGTATATAGGGTGATTAAATATGCATAGGTGGGATAATGAGGCACCTGGCTAGTCTCATCTATTGGCAACAATTTGAAAGATTGAATCACTCTTTCCTTGAATATACATTTCTTGTGTCCAATAAATGCCAGAGACTATTCAAGGTATTATGAATGAAAAGATAAATAAGATAATAAGGTACTCCTATCCTTATGGAGCTCAAAGACTAATAGTAGGAATCATGAAAGCTACCAAGGACAGCACAGTGCTCCAAGTGTTGTAATAAATGACTGTATAAGCAGGATGATGGTGCCTTGTAATAGATGTACTTGGGGGTTACTGTGTGAATTTCACAACATTCTATGTAAAACCATGTGTGTTTATGAACACAAATATGTGTTTTATGTCTATATACTCTTTTTTTTCTTGAGAGAAAGTCCAAGCATTACTAGTATAAGATATTATAGGAATCAGGATGAAGTGTTAAGGAAGCCTGTGGGAAGAGGCTGAGAAATTTATAAGTACTGCCTTGTCCCAATTGTTTCTCTCTCATGAAGTTGGCAAGACAGAATTGCCTATGGATCTTAACACCTAACTAATGCAGAGCTTTCTGATAAAGCTGCCTGCATACCTGACTTAGGACAAAATTTAAGCCAGGACTCTCTCCCTCATAAGGCTCCATCATACCATCTGTGACCCCATGAACAAAGTTGGCCAATGTCCCAAATTCTGTTAGATCGTATTGCCCACTCCTCTCTTACTATGAGACAGAAGATTTACATGGGAGATGGTGAGAGACACTGTTGGTGACAGAGTGTAGGCAAGAGAGTGGTGCTCATAAAAAGCATTCAAACAAGCTGAAACTTAAACCACTAAATAAGTTTTTACTAAAGAAATAGTGGCATACAGTGTTTTAAAGAAAGGCTGGTGGCACAAGTTTCTCTGTTACAAAATAACTCTTCTTCAAGTGGTGTCTAACATTTTTACCCCTATATAGTTTAGTACATAGAATGCAGTTTTAATCCAAAATTAAGATGAGATCCATAGATGACTTATTTGTGAGCTGTTAGTCCTTCAATTTGAACCTTGCTATTGGATTAAGAAACCAAACAGCAAACTGGTTTCTGAGGTAACATGACATAAACAAGATAGCTTTAAATGTTGGAAGTGGGCTGGCATTAGTGCTATTCAGTCAGTGGATGACACTACAAAAAAAAGGTGTAAAAATCATGATGAACCAGTCAGTGTTTTAAGTCACAAACAAAATAAAACAATACTGGCTAATTTAAGCAGAATCAGCAGACAAGTAGCCCCAGCTAGTAAGGAATGGAAGCTGTGTTAATAACTAAGGTCCTGCCATGAGATGTCAGCTAAGAATGCTACCACTGATAACTGACCACGGGACAGTATGCGTAACTGCTCCTTCACTATGTCAGCTTCACCACCAGCACCATGAATTCCTACTCACTGAGAGCCCCATGTCTCCGTGTTCCTACTGTCAGATTCAAGGTCTCGAGCAGGGGTCTCTGGTTGATGGAATAACCTGGCTATCAGGAAGAAAGAGGAGGGAATGCTTGAACACACTGGCTTTTGGAGCAAGAGAAAAGGTCTTGTTTTGACCAAATGTGTGTATCGAGGCATAACCTGAAAAAGAATGAGAATTCAGCTACTAGTCAGTCAGAAACACCACCACAGACATCCACTACTGGTTGGAAAGCCTTTTGTTCTTCCTGACATTTCAAATGTGTTTCCCTCCTGTATGTTGGACAAACTCAGAAGCAAGTGAGGAATATGATATTGAGTACAGAAGCAGGTAAGATTTTTAACAGACTCAGTAACTCTCAAAGCACTTTCGGAGACTTGAAGTATAGGGACAAGTGGTGATTAAACTGCTTGATGTGGTCGATCAGTAGGGCAGCCAAGTCTGCCACTGATGGAGCTGTGACCTAGGAAAATTCATTTCATTTTGGTGATCCTCAATATCTTCACTAAAAAAATGTAGGGGGTATTTCTAATTGCCTATTAGATATCTTTATGTAAGTATCCATATATCTATCAAATGTTTATTTTGTACCTTCTCCATGCTAGTCAGCATTCTAGGCAGCAGATAACAGTGGAGAGCAAGCTGAAAGAGGTTCCTGCTTCTTAGAACTCACTAGACAGACTAGTACCTATCTAGCAAGTACAGGGTGATTAAATATGCATAGATGGGACAGTGCATATTATAGATAGACTAATATATATCTAGTCTATCTAGCGAGCTCTATCTAGTGTATTGTTGGTCTAGATAGATACTAAACTTGAGGAAGAATCAGGGAGAGTGAGAATCAATAATTCTTTTTTGATATACTAAATTTGAAATGACTATTAAGCAGCCACATAGGAATGTCAGAGGAAAGGAAAGGAATAAAAATATAATTTTGAGTTTTTAATTATATTATGTGGTATTTAAAGCCATAAAATGGAATTAGTTCATTCAACACGTGGGCCCAAATTTAGAATTGAAGAGGGCTGAAGACTTAATCTTGTAGAACTCTAACATTTAGAGATTTGTTATAAGGGAAACTTGTTAAATAAATGAGACTCCCGTGGTATAGGAGGAAATGTGGAAACTTAGGAAGAAAATGACTCATCAAATGGATGTTGTCTTTGGCAAGCACTCTTTCAGTCAAGGGCTAATGATGAGAACGCATTTGAAGAGAATTGAGGAGATAATGGGCAATGAGAATGTGAAAACACTAAATGCATTCAATTTTTTCAGGAAATACTGTTAAAACACTGGTGCCAGATGCTGTTGTCACTATTACAGTTCTTTTCTCATTATCTGTTTTTGGGTTATAGGGTCACCTATTGGAAGTCCTCAGAGAAAACATTGTATTAGTTGAATCTAGGTCACAAGTCTTGCTCTGAACCAGGGACAAAAAACAAGGATGAAATTCCATAGTGGGAGGTGAAATCTTAGTTCATAACAAGATTCATACACTAGGTATTATCAAAATTAAAGCAGAGTATTCAGATGCATATCCTCCCAAATTAACAGAGTCCACTGTTTTCTACATTGTGTCTCTTGTACCCATTATGATCTTCATTCCAAATATAACTGCTGTCGTATTGATCACCATTCTTTCTCATCCATCTACTGTTTTTTTCCTCCTCCAGCTTCTAACTGTCATAAACTATTACCATTAGATAGTTTTTATCAACTTTTTTTTTTTTTTTTTTTTGAGACAGAGTCTCGCTCTGTCGCCCAGGCTGGAGTGCAGTGGCCGGATGTTGGCTCACTGCAAGCTCCGCCTCCCAGGTTCACGCCATTCTCCTGCCTCAGCCTCCCCAGTAGCTGGGACTACAGGCGCCCGCCACCTCGCCCGGTTAGTTTTTTTTTGTATTTTTTAGTAGAGACGGGGTTTCACCGGGTTAGCCAGGATGGTCTCGATCTCCTGACCTCGTGATCCGCCCATCTTGGCCTCCCAAAGTGCTGGGATTACAAGCTTGAGCCACTGCGCCCGGCCCATCAACATTTTTTATCATATTACTTCCTGTTAGAAGCTCTGCACTTTCTTCTCACTTTCTAAAGTCCAAACTCCATAGTCTACAATCCAGGCCGCTTCATTATTAAGTCACAACTATTTCTTTCTAGTCTTATTTTCTGACTTACATATAAGCATCTCTTGGTCCAATAGGACTGAGTTACTATTTCGTGTGCATACTTTATTTCCATAATGGTATTCATTGTCCTTCATGAAATGGCCTTTATATCTCTGTCTACTCTTTTGGTAAACCTTCCAGAATTCTACTCCAGGAGAACAGAATCTATTATTTTTTCATAATGTATATAATGTTATCTAGCAAATTGTTAATATTTATAAGTTTGTATGTAATATGTATATGTGTGTGTGTATATATGGGGGGACACTACTTTCCAAGTTGCATTTTTGGTTTTGTATTACTCAGAACACAACTAAATAAGCTCTTCTTACTTGAACTTTCCGTGTCCTATAGCCCTGTGCAAAACTAAAGCCCTTCCCAAACTCCCCCAAATTTTTATGTATTTCCAGGAAGATTACATTTTTTGGTCATTTCTGCCTCTGGAGTCACGAAAGCTGTCTTTTTTTCTAAACAGCATTTAATTTAAATGAGAAACTTGGCCCTGTCTCATTTTCCCCAGAAATCAATCAATTGATCAATCAAAACAGTAATGAAAAGTGAACCAAACAGTAACAACAAGAACTCACTGAAGATGTGGCAGGTCATAAGGAGGATTCTAATTTCCCCAAGACACAGACTCAACTTAAGATTACATATTAGGCATTCCTATGCTTATTGTTTTGGCTGTCCCACAACTGAAAGTTCCTGATGAATTTCCTCTGTATGTAGCAACCACATTTCTACCGTCTTCTGAGTGAGCCACTTCCTTTGGTTCTTTCACTTCTAAATGCAATTTAGCTTTAGGCGTAGTTACTCAGGTCTCTAAAACACCTATGATTTAGGGCTTATCCTCTATACAAAGTGGCCTATCAAGGCACGTTTTCAAAAATAGTTCTCTTCTCAAAAGGAGCTATTATATGTCAGCCGTTAACAGTTTATTTTTCACCTTGTTACGTCTTTGTAACACTATTATCTCTCTCACTAGGCAGCAGATTTTCCAGCAAGTAGAGATAGGGTCTATTGATGTGTCCCATGGAGTCAAGCACAGTGTCTGACACATAATAGGTAAGGAATAATTATATGTTGAGTGAGGGAATGATTGATACTGAGTGTTTCTTCAAGGTGTAAGTTTATATTTTTCTATTTCTTCAAATAGTTTATTCTAAACTAATCAATGTTTACTAATTATTAATAATTATGACATAATATAGCTAGTTAAATAGATATTGACTTAAAAGGAATAAACAGAGACTACCACCAAAGTGGGAAGGCCATTAGATTGTATTGAGGTCAGCGTCAGGGACATTTCTGTTTGGCACCAGTGTGGTGATTGGTCTTTGTGTTAGTTTCTCTTTGCTGTTACTACTGCATTTAAATAAAAAACAATCAGAAATCTTCCGACTGAAGGATAAATAGGTGATATCCCATAACATTTATGAAGAAGCATCTTCTACCACCTCTATTTGCTTCTCCAGCGTGTATATCAGTTCTGCCCCGTGGGAGAGTATTGCTTCCTTCAGGCAGGCACTGTCTTGTGTTCCATATAGAGCACCACAGCTCTTAGAGGTTTCGTAGATTTTGTTAAAGTGACTTGATTAGAATTGAGAAGTTTCTCTGAACCTCTTGGTATTGACTTTCCTCTTTATTTCATTTTAGAAATGGCTAAATCTGTTGTGTTCTCCAGAGACCAAAACATACGCCCAATGGATCGAAACAAAAGCTTTCTTTTTCTACCTTCATCGTGAAAAATAAAAACAAAATCAAAAGAAAATGAACCTTGTCTATAAAGATTAAATAGTAAAATACTCCTTTTTAGATGAATCGACCAAAACAATACTCTAAAGATCAAGATATTTAATCAAACAAATGAATCAAATGCTAAGTTAAATTAAAGGCCATCAAAGAGAAGTAGTTTTCCAGATTTTTAATAAGAATAAAAAACTGAATCATATGTCAAAAATAGGAATGTTTTATCTTTGCATAACAGAGCAATGTTTCACAAAATGTGGTCTGCGTGAGGAATAGTCCAGGGAGGGAGAACTATTAGGCATTGAAACAGAGGAGCTATTTAGCCACAGAAATGCCTGTGATGGAGAGGCAGATACTCAAAAGTGAACACAAGTGCACTGTTTTGAAATATGCTAATGAGATTCATGCAAATAGAAGACTAATTTATAAAATAGAATTCACTTTGGTTACTCAGATAAATAAAAGATATTTCAGAAATGTTTTAATTCCTCCCCTCCCCCAAAATTAATGTGCTGAGTACCATTATGATACCTAAAGTATAGAAGAAAGCTAGTGGAATTCATTGTTGACCAGCTGGATTTTGTTTTATTTTATTTTTTTGAGCCAGTTTTGCTATGTTGCCCAGGTTAGAAATCTTCTCCTGCTGAGTACCTAAGACTACAGGAGTTCACCACCATGCCTGGCTCAATCACGTAGATTTAAATCCCAGATATATTACCTACTGCCTAAGTAAAACAAGACAAATCACTCACTGGATGCTGAAATTTAACTTCTTAATGTCTGAAACAACGAGAGCAGTACATTCTTTAAAGTCTTATTGCAAGGATCATTTGACTTAACATGCAGATTATCTAAGACAAGTGTCAGTGAACTTTTTCTATAAAAGGCTGGATAGTACATATTTTGGGCTTTGCAGATCAGGTGGTTTTCTGTTGTTACTGCTCAACACCTGCCGTTTTAGTGCAAAAGCAATCATGAGCAACATGTAAATAAACCACTATGGCTGTGTTCCAATAAAGCTTTATTTACAATAAACAATGGCCCACATGTGCTCTCTAGGCCATAGTTAACCATCCCATGATCTCGAGCAATGGCTGATGTGTTGGCAATGCTCATAATTTAAATATAAAAAATCACCCACCGCAGTGTCTGCCTCATAGGTAATTGTGAATAAATGCATTAAGTCAGTCAATCAATCAGTCAAGAAATCAAGGAATGACTATGGCCTAGTGAGTATAATTATTATCCCTAACCTCATCACTTAATATTTTACTACTTTTCATGCATGTCATTTTTTTGCTGTTTTAATGAGATCATTTGACAGTTCCTACTGATGTTCCAGATACAAGAAGGTGCTTATACTGTCAGAAATTTTTAAAAATACTTTTCTTAAAACATTCTTAAAATAATTGGCTTAAGATATGGTATTTAGGAAACTCAGTGGTGAAAATTGGAAGAAATCCCACGTAGCAATCGTTTCAAAACAATATTCCGTGAATGGCTGTGTACTAGGAGATATTCACAGTGTTCTATGGTAAAATATTTTTGAGAAATGATATGTTAAAGGAAATTAAGCAGGCTTCTCTAGCACAGAAATTATCATGGCCTTTGGTGTTAAAGAGGGGTAGAGGAATACATTCTGTACAATTTCCCATTTATTATTTAACTAGACATCTTTTTCCACATACCTATTATCATCTTACATACCTGCTTCACATACCTATTACCACCTTTGGAAAATGTTATTTGGGCAACATTGCTCTGTAATATATATCAAACGTCAGTACATTTGAAATAAATGGTATGAATGACCTCCTCAGACAAGGAACTTAGCAGACCAAAAGAGAAAAATGCTGACAATCTACTGTTTCAGCTTTGTATTTTTTTATTGAATCATTCATTCCTTCATTTATTTGATAACCATTTATCATTTATTGTATTCAAGGTACATCCTTATTCCTTTTAAAAATTTAAGGTAGCTTTATGAATAGAAAGTGTAGAGATTCTAACATAAATGGCTAAAATCTCAAGCTCTTTGTTTCACATCTATAAAATATTTTCTGAGTTTCATGGGAAGATAAACTTTTATTTCCAAAAGGAACTTCAAAGTTATATGAAGATAAAAGAAGAGCTACAGTGAATGAACTGGAGTAATATTTGGCAATAACCTGCCAGAGAGCTCATCTGAATTAGAAAGAACTCTGATAACAAATCTCTTATAGTTTAAGTCCACAGAAGCTTGAAATAGGGTTGAAGCAGCCTTGCTGAAACTAATACTCTTGCATTACAATCATTTTCAAAATTTGATAATGAATTTTATTTAAGTAGAAATTACGAAGATGAATCATTTTCAGGCAACCCGCTGTGTATCTAAGAGTTGGTACTCTTTTTACTGGTCTCACAGAAACACCACAAAACACAAAAGAAGTACATCAACTAAGGAATTGCTATAAATTCAGCATCCTCAATTACCAATATTTTTATCATAGGGCTTTAAAATGATGTTGGTACCAGAAAGGAACACAAATTGTTTATGAGTATTGGGAGGCAGAACAAAGTAACTTCTTTCTACTTCCTTCCTATTCCTCAACAGGCACACATACACAAAACTTAACTTCTCAGAATGTCTTTCAATATAAGGTATTTCTTGACTACAATTTAGTTCTATCTTGTATGAGGTTATCCTGAAAGAACACTTTCTGTGGGGCTAGTGGAGCAAGAATTTGAATCTACAGAGCCTTCCGATAAGTCATGTATACATATACATTTAGTGACTTCATGATGTTATTATATTATGTATATTTTACAATTTGTGCTTCTACAGTGTTGGTGCTAAGTATATTCCAGACATTCAGCTGAAGTCTGTTTTTCAGTGTGAACTTAAATGGATAATTAATGTGACCCAATGTAAACTTAACAATGTTGAACCATTCTTTGATTAATGTAGATTACCAAAAGGCAATACAGAGAAAAGATATCTTCTCCAAAATAATTATGGATGATCTGAATTGCAAGCCCATTGTGGTGAAGAATACAATTGCCTAATGCATAATGTAATTTCTCGAAGATTTGGGGTAATATGTAGACCTCTCTCAACTTCAAATCTTAGAGAAAAAACTCTAAATCCCCTTAGGAAAATAATTGAATAGGGCTGTGTGGAGAGTGAAATTTGACATTTACATTTAAAATTGTGTTTCTGTGACCTGACCTTCCTGGAGGTTGGGGGGAACCTTCCTATTAAACTCAATGGGTACCTCAAAATGATTTAAATGTTGGCAAGCGAAAGGTTATATATGAGAGAACTGGCCAAGTCCATGCAGAGACTATTTTTTCTCTTTCCTATTTTGGTAGATAAGTATTATCATTCCGGAATCTATCAATATTGATATTGGAATCCGATGTTAAATGCAAATGACTCAACTCAGCACATATTTCTCATTATTTTTCTAATCTAGAACACTTGAAAACTGGATTTCAATTGTGGTCACGTGCTTTCTTTATGGGCTATGAACAGAGAAGACAAAATATTGAGAAACACCTAGGAAATAACCTGAAATGAATTGATAGAATTAATGACAGAAATACAAAATGAATTGTGAAACAGGAAAGTAACTTAATCTTATTAAGCCCAGCAGAGCCAGTATAATTAAATAGCAGCTATGGTATCATTTAATTATTTTTCCTAAACAGCACTATCATTATATATAACCAAGAAATAACTTTTCTGTATTTATTTGACAGAGTAGCAAAAAAATGAATGAAACTTACATTATCAATTGCAAAAGTGGCATTACAGTGGATTGGAAGTAATTTAAAATTACACCTAATAGAACAAAGCATACTCCAAATTAATGTATAGTGCTACTAGGAAATAAATGAATTCTTTACTCTTAAGTCTTTTGTTTTAAAGAGAACCTTTAGCAATGAAAGCCAAATAATTGTCCCTAAGACCATGAAATGAATCAAAGTAGCTGTAAATGGCTTTCGTGATTACAAGAAAAAAGATTTCCTTCTCTTTGAATCGTTCTCCTTTTATGCAGTCCTGGCAGAGTCCTACTGTATGACATAGAGCCTCTTAGGTTGTTTCTAGCCATAACTTTGACATAACTATTCTCCTTTGTCTGGTTTCATCTTTTACACTGCATTCTCTTCTCTCTTTTTTTTTTTTTTTAAATACTGTATGATTTTATTTATACGAGGTCAAATTCACAGACAGAAAGTAGAATGGTAGTTGCCAGGGGCTGGGAGGAAGGCAGCATGGGGAACTGTTGTTTAATGATTACAGAGTTTCAGTCTGGGAAAATGAAAAAAATTCTAGCGATGAGTGGTGGTGATAGTTGCCCAAAAATGGGAATGCTTAATGCCACTGAACAGTGTAATTTAAAATGGTTAAGATGGTAACTTTTGTTATATGTAGTTTACCACAATAAAAAAAAGTAAACAGTGCTATGAAACATTGAGCCCTCATTACATATTAGGTGTTGGCTGTGTATCTTACATGAATTATCTCATCTAAGCATTATAGTAATCTTATATAAATACTATTACTCCTATGCATTCTCTTCTCTTTATACCCTCTTTCTTAAGCTGCTCTTTGCATGCCTGCTGCCTACTGTTATAAGTGAGTATATGCTATGACTTGTAAACAAGGAACTGCTATCAGCCAATTCATTAATGAGAGTCCTGCCTGAGGTTCTCCTGTGAAAGATAATAATTTGTTAACCTAACTAAAATCTTCTTCCTTCCTGAGAAATATCATTCTGAGAAAATATTGATTGAGGATGGACCCCTGCTAGGCAATACATGTACAATTTATACATACTTGAGAATATTCAAGTGCACTATCTCTTTTTTGATAGTCAGTAATGACTAATAAACAAAAACAACCTCATTTTAAATAAACGGATGTTTTAAATTGACAATGGAGGCATAATTCAGCAAGTATGCTAAAACAATTATTTCCAAGATAGGGGATAGTAACCCAAATTAAAACAGGCACCTATATATAAATTTATATTGTTTTATTTAACTATTCTAAAATACAGTCTTTGCCCATATGATTCCGTACACATTAAATGCTATTGTCCTTGCTTATTCAAATTAAAATAATAATTCATAGCAATCATAGGTTCTGTCGTCTCATGTTATGGCTTAAAGTTCTAATAAGTATGTATTTCTTGCCTTGCTTTCTTGACCACCTTTATTCATAGATAGCAAGTAGAAAATATATTATTTCCTTCCAGCTATATTTGATTTTAAAACTGTTGCTTTTGGAGGGATGGCTAAGCATGACTTAGTATTTCATACCTTCAGGTGGCACTGTTATGTGACCCTTCAGGGCCACTTCAAACATTCAGTCCTTGGTACTGTGTTCCTCTTCACAGTCTATGTTCTTTACTTCTAAGTTTTAGCCCTGCCTATCTTAATCATCTGGCCCCAATCTTTACTTTTTGCCTTTGCCTTTAATTTAGCTCTTAATTATAAATTGTTTTTCATTGTTCAGTTTTTATTTTTTTAACTCTAAGCCTGTAACCTGAACAAGTTGAACCCTACTTCACATCCTGGGAAAGAGAGACCAGACTTCTCTGCTCCCGCATTGCGTGGGAAAGTCAACTGAATTTTGAGTTAGAAGATATAAGTCGGAGGGTCAGTTTTAATTCCTAATACATGTGCAACGGGCATAATATAATATGTCTGAACCTCTATGTTCTTTAAGCCTATGACCCATCTCAATATCTTAAGTGTGGGGTCCGTTTATTAATACCATTTACTGAAAATAACACTGTGACTTTTTATGATATTCTAGATGTATATTGCATCATGTGTAAATCTACTGTCAGAGATGTTGGATTTCCGAGTACAGCTGGAGCAGAGGAAGGAAGGGGCTGAGTGCATAGGGAGCAGATTAAGGACCTAAGTGGAATATAGGGATGGTTCCCAAAGAGAGGATAAGAGTGGATATTTGACTATTTGACAATACAATGTACAGAGCACACAAAAGGGGATAATGAACTCAAGCCAGGTTTCAGGTAGTGTGTGTGCCTTTGAGCCAGCACCTATATGTATATCTAGATAAGGCTAATCTGGTTAGTGAGGCTTGGGAGAAACACTACATGCATTGTGGTCATATTGATAACAGCTTTATGATGTGTGGATTTTATTTTCTTTTTTCTTTTTTTGTTTGAGATGGAGTCTCACTCTGTCCCCAGGCTGGAGTTCAGTGGTGTGATCTCAGCTCACTGCAACCTCCGTCTCCCAAGTTCAAGCAATTCTCCTGCCTCAGCCTCCTGAGTAGCTGAGTCACCTGCTGCCATGCTCAACTAATTTTTGTGTTTTTAGTAGAGACGGGGTTTCATCATGTTGGCCAGGAAGGTCTCAATCTCCTGACCTTGTGATCCGCCCACCTTGGCCTCCCAATGTGCTGGGATTACAGGCATGTGCCACCATGCCTGGCTCAATGTGTTGACTTTTAAGAGGTTTGTCATTTCTTAGGAGGAACCTAGCTATAAACTGATAGGAGAGTTGGGTGAATCTAAGAAGATTAGAGAGTATTGGGAAGTTATATATTTCAGCTGGGCCCCAGCTATATTTTCAGTTCCCCAGAAAGCCAAAGCAGAAGTTTCATTGTATGCATTAGGCCAACATGAGAGGAATGGGCTAATATTTTGACCAAGTAAACACACTGCCTCATGTGCATATCTAGGCCAGAGCTTCTGGGTCTGAATCAAATGTTAGCTCCCAGAAAAACTATTAAGTGCCTTCTAAGGAAGTTAGTTTTTCCTCCGTGTTCACTCAACACCATGTTAAAATTTCTAAAATAGAATTTAATATCATAGCATTTCCATTATTCATAATTCTGTCTTCCCTTTAGATTATGGGTTCTTAAAAGAAGCCATAAAATTGCTTTCCGCTTGAATTCTTCAGTGCTCAGTATGGTGCCTAGCGTAGGTACACAAGAAATGCTTGTGGAGTAAATGAATGAATGGATGAATTAACAGAGCATCATTCCAGGGCTAAAAGATATACCTCCGAATATTGTTTATCCTGAAAATGCATGCCTTTGTCACAATATTAACTGTGGATCATGGTGGGGATGATTCAAAGTCTGTGATAGGTGCTGGGGTAAGGAGCAGGGAGGCATCAAGGAGATCTTCTCCATTTGCCTTAGCTTCTTTCTGAAACATTTGGACCAAAAATTTTATCCCAAAAAATGTCACAGTGCCAGAGACTGTAGTACCTCTGATTCCTTCTAGTACAGGGCTAGGGAAATAGTTTTGAGCATATGTCCTATTCATGAAAGGTTCATTTTCCATATGAAGTTGACCCATGATGTGTTATGAATGTGAATATTCCACTGTAAGTATCAGTAAACATGACCAGGGAGAAAATAAAGGGCTCTTAAATTATTTTTCCTAGCATCAGATTTTGCCACTGAGGACCTAAAGGAGGAAGAGAGACTGAAGGCTCTTACTTCTACTAATTTCTTTTGCTCTGGAATCACTTTCGTTTACAGTGATCCCGTCTGTTTTCTAAATAATTAGAAAACACTTTGCTGAGGGAAGTGTTAGTGGCTGCGTTAGTTTGGAGGCAATTTGGTTTAATCATGTGGTTGATGATCCTGAAATGCTCAGCAGTCCCAGACTTCACTGCCATAAACACAGGGACAGGGAAGTATTTTTTCCCAAACTTAACTTGTAACAAATAGTAACTTTTTTTTTTTCAGACTTTTTATTCTTAAAATCCACAGTTAGGGACTTTGTTCAAGTAGGACTTTTTTGCTTAATCTTCACACTCTCCTATTTCAGAGTGCTGAATTATCAAGTAAGCCAAGAGAAGATTATACTAAAAATGGGACTCTCAGAATTGTGAACTTATTCAGCAGAGATTTTACAGGAACCTTGGGGGATTTTATTCAAACTTAACTTGAAAAATTTTCAATAGTACTCTCTGGTTTTGGAAAACTGCCTCTCAAAATTTCCTCTTTCTTCTTCTTCTTTATCGTGTATAAAGATACTTCTATAATATTAAAAAATGTAGAGGTAAAATGGAAACTCATGGATGTAAATCCTCAGTGAATGCTCTTAGTCTGAGTTTACAAAAAGATTTATGATAAAAGTTGTTTTGGAAAAAGTAGGTTCAGGCATAGGATTCCATAAAATGCATTCATTCAGCAAAAATGTGTTGCATGCCTACTCTGTCCCAGGCTTGCCAGACTTTCCAGACACCCTCTGTAATAATTTGAAGTAGAGCCAGTGAATCCAGCTTTGTGATTTTTCTCAAGCAGAACTCAGAAGCTCATTTATAGAAAAAGGCAACTACAGCATTATGCAAGATTGACAAGATAGGATGTGGGGGAGAATGAGAAAACACTGCATTCCCCAATGGTGAGTGTGAATGATGGAAGTGGACTCTTCTCATCCTGGATACTCTTCCTTCAGACATGTGCATGGTGTTTCCTCCCATCATGTCTCCTCCTGGAGGGGCTTTTGCAGGTAACCCAGTCTAAAACAGCAGCACCCTTACATTCTCTACTCCCCTATGCAACTTACATTTTTAATCATTTTGCAACAATGTATTTATAGTTATATTTTTATCTTTCACCATAAAATGTAAGCAAAGCTTCCTGAGGGCAGGGCCTTGATTAATTTTGTTCATCTCTGTATTTCTTGTGCTTGGATCAATGATTGGTGGGTAATAGGACCCATTAAATATTTGGTGAGTGGAAGTATTTATTCTAAGCTGAGAAGTAAATCATCCTGGAATCCTGGCATACCTGTAAGACTGGGAAGAGCTGAATTCTGACTACAGGCAAGTTTGTGTGTGTGTGTGTGTGTGTGTGTGTGTTTAACAACTAACAGGAAGGGTATAAGGTAGGTGGAAGGGCAGATATACCTTCAGAATTAAAGAGTTGAGGATCAGAGATCTAGATCTTTGACAAGAGCTAAAGGAAAGATCATGAGGGCTAAGCTCAGGTTGCCTTAAGTAGCAGGTCATTGAATTTCAGGAAATCTAGGAGGTGTGAGACAAAGAGTCCAGAAAAGAAATTAAGATGCACATTTTAAGTCACTGAGAATTATTGCAGAGGGCTGATGGAGAAGAAAACCGAGCTCCCGATGTTGAAATAAGCAAAGCTACTCCAAATATAGGACTGGAAGAGGGGATCCAACATCTGATGAGAACTTTTCTATAATTATTATTCAATTTTTCAGAGAAGTCTGATTCTCAGAGGGCCAAATGCCGAGAGTTACATAATGAATAATCAGCATAGGCAGGATTAAAAAATGGTTCTGTGTGGCTTCAACTCCCACAATTGTTCTACAAGACGATGCCTCTCCCCACTTTTGCCCTCTGGGTGCTTATCTTCTCCTCTCCCTCATTTTCTTTCTTTCTCTTCTGAACATACTCTCATTGTCCTAAACATGAAATAGTCTAAAAGTTTTTTTTTTTTTTTTTGAGACGGAGTCTTGCTCTGTCTGCCAGGCTGGAGTGCAGTGGCCGGATCTCAGCTCACTGCAACCTCCGCCTCGCGGGTTCACGCCATTCTCCCGCCTCAGCCTCCTGAAGTAGCTGGGACCACAGGCGCCCGCCACCTCGCCCGGCTAATTTTTTGTATTTTTAGTAGAGACGGGGTTTCGCTGTGTTAGCCAGGATGGTCTCGATCTCCTGACCTCGTGATCCGCCCGTCTTTAAAAAGCCAACCGAAGCCATTTTCTTTTTCTCCTTTTCCTTAGTTTGAAGGGAATAGTTAAGAAAGCTAAAAGGAATATAAGGTAAACTACTTTTCAGAATCAGCAGGGTATTTAGCTAGTATTTTCTGTGCATAAAGGAGAAGAAACCATCTGAGAGCAAATCACAATAATAAAGGTAAAATGTTGTCAACATTTGTTTGGAAAAATAAATGCATTATAGCTTAAATTTCTAGAATTTAGCCAAGGAAAATTACATTTCCATTAACTTAGAATACCCTGGTTCCTACAGATTCAGCTACTGCCTACAAAATGTCCCATGTGACATATTTAGGGGTTATGAGGATAATAGTTGCTAAAAAAATCTCTAGGAGGATTAAAAACTTTTGTATTATACTTTAAGTTCTAGGGTACATGTGCACAACGTGTAGGTTTGTTACATATGTATACATGTGCCATGTTGGTGTGCTGCACTCATTAACTCGTCATTTACATTAGGTATATCGATAAAACAGAATTTTATCTGAGTTTGTAGAAACAGTATCATATATATTTTTAATTTTAGGGAGGAGTGGAGCTGGCTAGAGGACAAAATAAGAGGATTTCATAAAACAGGGAGCCCATTTGTTAGAAAGGCAAAATGAAGTAGTATATTTTATTATACTGATGATCATGTATTTGAAGTATCATCTGACGTCTGGCATTTATCAAAGATTATTGTAATCTGGTTTTTGCATAGATGTGCTCATAGATGCCTTTTTGCGAGGTTCATAGTTAAGATCACGTATAATGAGGATGCAGTCATAACTTTTAAATTACCTTTATAATACCCATTGGTTTCATTTTTTTATTTTTATAAAATAAACTTTTTGTTTCCTTTGTTCATTTCTGGGCTTGGTTCTATAATAACACAATGGTAGACTTCAATTAGAACATTTCAAGTTATTAAGTTAGTTCTCCACAGTAAAATGAAGTAGAGCTATGAACAACTAACTGAGAAAAATTCATCTACCCATTCCAAATGATGTATTGATCCAAGCATATTTATTTGGTACTCCTAGGATCTGAGGATGCACAAATGAAAACAGGCAGAAAAGTCTCTGTCCTCATGGGAACTTATATTTGAGGGCGGAGGACAGACAATCCGCACAAACACGCACACACACATGAACACACACATATACTGCAATTCAAATTAGGTAAGAGCTACAAAATGGGCTGAATAATGAGAAACTACCAGGGTAGTAGGGAGCTACAGGGATGCTAATTTAGATAGTTTAGTCAAAGTTGTTTCTCTGAATAAATCACTGTTAAGCAAGATTCATTTAGAAAGCTAACAGGAAGTAAGAGGACATAAATATGTTTTGGGGCTTATTAAGAATAACTTATTAGACACCAAGCATTTCACAAACGTAGTCTTATGAGCTATTTCAAACAATGTTTACTATAACACATCAATATAAGAATTAGTGTACTCATGTAAGCTGGGGAATGCAATATATAGAAAGACTGACTACTTTTTCCAAGATCATGCAATTTCTAATTGAGTCAGGATCAAAATTCAGATCTGTCTAAATTCAGAAACCATCTTCTTTCCATTATAGTGAGGTGTCTCATAGATCAAATAAATTAATTCTTTAATGCTGTTTTCTTTTTCTCTCAAAAGTAGTTTTGTGGAGAATGAAATTTTCTAGGCAATTGTTCCTGGCCTCTTTATAGAAGCTATATTAGAATTTTATCTCTCATCACCAATGAAATTTCCTCCTGTGCATCAGAAATTTCTGGACACTGGAGACAGAGATAACATGGAGTTACTAAACTCAAGGCACTTTCATACTGGGGAAGGGGGAAAGACAAAGGGACAATTTCAAGGTACTATGATAGATGCTAACATGGGATACTGTGAGGAGAAATGGGAACTACAGTCTTAAAAGGGAAAGAGGAAAGGAGGGGAGTGTATAACTAATAGAGGTAACAATTATCTGGGTCTTGAAACAGCCAGAAATACAAAGTTCAGGGAAGTAAGGGACTGGGAGTTCTATTAGTTTCTGATGGCTGCTATAACAAATTAACTGCAAACTAGGTAGCTTAAAACAACAGAAATTTATTCTCACAGTTCTGAAAGCTAGAATTGTAAAATCAGTACGACTGTGCTAAAATGAAGGTGTTGGCAGGGCTGCACATCCTCTGGGGCTCTTCTGGGAAAATCTGTTTTCTTGCTTCTTCCGGCCTCATATGGCTGCAGGAGTTCCTTGACTTGTAGCTGCATTGCTTCAGTCCCTACCTCTCTCTTCACATGGCCTTCTCTGTAGGTATGAAGTTTCCCTCTTCCTCCCTGTTGTAAGGGTGCATGCAACTGAACCTAGGACCCACCCGGATAAACCAGAATAGTCTCATCTCAAAACCTTTAACTTACTCAAGGCTGGAAAAACTTCCTCCCTCCCTCCTTCCCTTCCTCGCTTCCTTTCTTCCTCCCTCCATTCCTTCCTCCCTTTTTTCCTTCCTTTCTCACTTCCTTCCTTCCTCCCTCTTTCCCTCCCTCTCTTCTTTTTTCATCTCTCTCTTTTTTTTCTATATTAAGTAACATTTATAGATACTAGAGATTAGGATGTGGTTATCATTAGGGGAGGGTCATTTTGAGTTTCCATTAAGGGTTAAAGAAAAATATGCAGAGGGAAAAACAAAACAGATGTTTAGAAGCTGTTAGAGGCCAGGCGCGGTGGCTCAAGCCTGTAATCCCAGCACTTTGGGAGGCCGAGACGGGCGGATCACGAGGTCAAGAGATCAAGACCATCTTGGCTAACCTGGTGAAACCCCGTCTCTACTAAAAAAATCCAAAAAAAAAAAAAAACTAGCCGGGCGAGGTGGCAGGCGCCTGTAGTTCCAGCTACTCGGGAGGCTGAGGCAGGAGAATGGCGTAAACCCGGGAGGCGGAGCTTGCAGTGAGCTGAGATATGGCCACTGCACTCTAGCCTGGGCAACAGAGCGAGACTTTGTCTCAAAAAAAAAAAAAAAAAAAAAAAAAAATAGAAGCTGTTAGAGTACCAAGCATTGGGTAGGTTCCGACTGAGAAGCTGAGAAAGATCAAGGGAAGTCATTGAGTAGTATCAGCTTTGTACTAATTTTTTGGAAACATCACTCACAGTTCATTCATTCCATTATTTATTATGTATTTGATTAAGCTCTGTGCTAGAAATTGGAAGGACATAATGGTGGGACAATATCTATTTATTGTCCCTGCTTTTATAGAGCTTGTGAGATCATGGTGGAAATGGGCCACTAAAGACACACACATATAGATTATATGATTACACACTGTGATAAATCCCGTGAAGAGTAGCACAAGGTGCCATTAGGACTGATAAAAGTCCGGAGAAAGCCAGTACTTTTTTAGGATAAAAAAAAGTTCTAACCCATTGCATATTGATATATATCTTATATAAAATATTTTAGATAGTCCATTCTTTCTGTAGGATAAAAAAAAGTTCTAACCCATTGCATATTGATATATATCTTATATAAAATATTTTAGATAGTCCATTCTTTCTGTAACACCTATTCACCTGCCCCACCATTTGCTTTTGTTTATAGCTTTTACTCTTTTGGGCCCACAATTCTTCTTCATATGATATTGCTTGAGATTATTTGCATGATGTCCTCGAGGATATGACATTTGAACTGCAGTCTTATGGATGTGTCGTAGTTAACTAGGTAAAAGGTGGAGGGAAGCAGAGAAGAACGTTCTGGACAGCCATGAATACTCTGGGATGAAAAGAATTGCATTGAAGGTGTAGAATGAAGATCAGTACAAGTACTGTGCAGAGAAAGTTCTAAGAGGATAGAGGGAGAGAGACTAGTACAAGATGTACCAGGGGAAGCCAGATGATGAAAGGCCTACTAGACCACACTCAGATGTTTTTTGTTGTATAAGCATTGGAAATTAAGGAAAGGTAATTTTGTGGGGTTTTTTTGTTTTGTTTTATTTTTTTCTGCTTTCTAAATTTTGCCTAGAGTAAAATTTGCTCTATTTGGTGTACTGTTTGATGAATGCAAGTAGTCATGGTAACTAAGCCCACAATTAAGATATTGACCAGTCCCCAGCCCTTCCTAGCATTTCCTCATGTTACCCCTTTGTGGTCAACTCTTCCCTCTTTCCATGGCCCCTGACAAACACTGATTAAACAAAGCGGTCTTGCAGTCATGGAAAAAAGACCAAGTGAAAAGATAAGACTGGAATACAAATGAGAAAAACGATGAACTAACACTGTGGTAGTAGAAGTGAAAAGGGTATAAATTCAGGAGATGTTTAGAATCCAGAATCAAGAGAGCCTGATAACGTTAAATATTGTAATTTGGAGGAGGAGGAAGGGTCAATGGAGATCTACAGGTAAATGGCTTGGGTAACTAGGTAAAGATTGTGTTTAGGTGGAGGCAGAGTTCAGCCTGTGGTGCGAATGAGACATCTAGGATCAGGTGCTTGGGAGAATTTTGCATCTCACACCCATTAAAGTGGTTTCAACTGAAGATTTACATTTGACAGATGACCAATTTTGAAAGGAACCTGAGCCTTTTTCTCTCCTCACTACCTAATGAACATTTTGTAAAATTAAATGTAATAACAGTATAAATGGTATACTAACGGTGTGCTAAGCATTGTTCTATATTTCTAAATGTACATGTATTTAATTCTGGAAACAACTCAAAAGTAAAAAGCACTTGTATTTTACAGATAAGAAGCCAAGGCATAAAGACACTAAGAAATATGGTTGAGGTTTCACAACTAGTAAGACTTTGTAATACAAGCACATTATCTTAAACTCAATTCCTAAAGACTTGTTCACATGCATTTTATTAGATGTTTAAGGCAATCGTACTTGTTGAAGGAAATTAATTACAATTATCTATGAGGCTTTTAACAATATAAATGCAATGGGTATTCATGACCCCTTCCACCTTACCTGACATATGAAAGCAAGGGAGTAAGGTCTAGAAGACTCTTTTTAATGTCCACACCTGATTTTGATACGTCCGTCCCTCCCTCTTGCATCATTAAATGCTACCACTCACACACACTTGAATGATGACAACCACTGGGTTTATGGTTAGTGTTCTGAAGTTGCTAATTCATTGTGGATATTAATGGATCATAGAAGTATGCTGCGAGAATATGTGAACAAAAAATCTTTCTGGACTAGAGCATGCCCTTAGTATATTCTGAGTGGGCACCTGGCATTTCTTGCATAGGGCTGCATGATATGGACTATATTTTGGGCATTAATATCATACATTGGAATTTATAGGCATAATTAATAGGTAAAATTATCAGTTTTAGTGTAGTCATGGGGTTATATGAACAGAGTTCTAGAAGTTTATTTAGGCTGCAACACGTTACATACACTGCATATGTAGCCTGCTTTTTTCCATAGGCATGTTTTTGAAATTCATACTGAAATTTTGTATGTATTGTATTGTATTTTGCATTTTATAATGGAAATGAATATCTAAAGAAATATTCTCTTTTTTAAAAAATATAGACCTTCACAAAATGAGCAAGCATTTCTAAATTATCTATTTTGTAAATCTACATGTTCATATAATACATTTGGATACATGTAATGATATTCCCTTTTTCCGCATTTATGTTTATGGAGATGAATCTTCCAATATTGATGTGTAGAAAACCCTAATAATATTTCATCTCTCAGTTTTGTTGTGTAATTCAAAGATTTAAAGATCTCTCTCATATGTTCTAAGAGGAAAGAGTAAAGTCTGATTATTTTGTATTAACTTTGTGTCATTATCAAAAAGCAAAAACAAAAATAAACTAAAAGTAAACAATAACGGCAATAAAACATGTCAATAATGTTGATTTCTGTTGCAAGACCTAGGCTAAATTTCAGATAAATGTTTTATTTCAATCAATGTATGTTAGCTCTTTTAAATATTGCAATCACCTTTTCCAGTGTATCTGAAGCAACACAAGTCTTACTGTTGTATTGTGCCTATTTGTTTATTTAGTATTCATCTATAATGAGAAACACAATCAAATTGGTAAATAGATCATAGAAAGTGACTTTTGCAATACAGTACTAATATCAGCATGGGTTTATAATCCTCTCTTATTTCAAAGATTGAATAATGATTGAGTTGTAATATTTTGACCTTCTGTTCATATTCCAGAGGATTATGGCCCAGACATCCCAGGTGGTTTTAGTAGAATAAATAATGTATTCTTCCCCCAGAGGAAGCTAAATGCAATATGCCAGAGGTATGGTCTCAGACATTTTAATTTTATGTTATTTTTCATTTTTTTCCCAGGTTAGTCTTTAAAAGAGTAAGGTAAAGAAAAATGGGTGGTCATGAAAGTGATCTCTTGCACAAAATAATCATAGGTTATGAGATTGTGACCCTGTTCCCAGGCCCCTTGTGATATAGACTGTTTTCTCAATACTTTATAATGTCCCAACTGCTGCTTTTGGAGGAAACAAAACAAAAACAAAAACCAACAGAGAATGAGTAAAAAAGAAAGAAGCAAGTTATATGTGTATGTATATATATAACTTGGCAATGATCTTACACTGTTAAATCCTATAGAGAATAACATGGGGAATGCTTATAATGTAACATAAAACAAGATTCAAATGTGTGCATGTTTTATCATTTCAACTGTTTTTCAAAATTTCCAAATTATAAGCATAGGGGGAAGAAAGCTGGAAGGAAATAAACCAAAATGTTAACAGTTGTCATATTTTGGCAGAGAATATATATTTCTTCTTCATATTTTTCTAAATGCTGCATTTTCTAAAATTTTAAATGAGTTTGGCCAACTTTTATAATATAAAAAGACACAATTTGGTGACAGTAGCAATGATATGGTTGGTGATCCATGAGTCTAATCAGAGTTCAGGCTAAAATATATGAAAATGAGCAAAAATGTCAGCTCTGTCTTTAGAATGCATTGCATTCTTCCCATGAATTCCTGCCTTTTCATCCTCATGACCACTACCTTCCCCCCTCCCTTTCCCCCAGTCATCAACTCGAAAACCTCCAAGACCTTCTTCTGAAAAAACCTTCCTAATCTTTCCACCCTATGTATATCTAGAGCCTTCTGAAATCTCTACTCAGGAGCAACATATAGCTTTCCCACAGCTGCTTTCAGTAGGGCATTTGCAGCTTGTGTGATAAGCTAATATTAATGGATGATATTGTAGTGCCCTTTTATCGTGGTGGGATTAAGACACTATGAAAGATCTCTGGGGAAATACTTTTTGATAAATGGAGAATTTTAACCTTAATGTGAATTCGCAAAGATTGGGATCTGAATTCTACCTCTATCAGTTCATACCTTTATAACCTTCGGGAAGTTGTTTAACCTTTTTGTTCTAAGCCTCAATTTTCTCATAATTGCAATGGGGAATATAATACATATTTCATCAGTTTACTGTGAAGGATTAGTAGGTACAATAGTTCATATGAACTAAATGAACTATTTGGACAGTATCTCTTATTCCTCAAAACAAATTGATAAGGTAGAGAATATTGCATCATTGCAATCCAGCCCTAGCACAAGAATTAGCAAAGAACTATTTACTCACTCTCTTATCCAATTCAAGTTTAATTTAAATGAACTGTAATATTTAGAGAACATTTTTTTTTTCTTTTCTTTTTTTGTTTTTTTTTGAGACAGAGTATCTCTCTGTTGCCCAGGCTGGAGTACAGTGGTGCGATCTCGGCTCACTGCAAGCTACGCCTCCCAGGTTCCTGCCGTTCTCCTGCCTCAGCCTCCTGAGTAGCTGGGACGACAGGCGCCCACCACCACGCCCTGCTAATTTTTTGTATTTTTGGTAGAGACGGGGTTTCACCATGTTAACCAGGATAGTCTTGATCTCCTGACCTCATGATCCACCCGCCTCGGCCTCCCAAAGTGCTGCCATTACAGACGTGAGCCCCCGCACCCGGCCAGAACATTTCTTTTATACTAGGTTATATTCATATACGTTCACTTTTTATAGATTATATTTTGCCTAGTGATTAACCAGTACCTGGAAATCAATGTATTAAATTTGATCTACAAAAGGACAGAGTGATGATGAAGCCATGGCATCATTCAAAAAACATTTTAGATACTTCAAACCATTATTTTTGTGACTTCTTGTCCCCTCTCAAAATGTGTCGCGCTGGCTATGTGGCAAAGATGTTGCGAAGTCATAACTTCATTCCATATTAGCAATCATTGGAAAGGTTAAGGTTTAAAAACAATGAGATAAATTAAAAAAGAAATTAATGTGAACCTTTACTGGCCCCTAAATGTAGTCCCAGAGCTGTCTACACCTTGGAGATTGCAAAGAGATGAGAGGGGAGAGCAGATAAGTATTGGTTTTCTCTTTTAAATGCGTTTTTCTGAGGATCAGAGGATTTCTTATTACATCTATTTCACCTTCAAAATGACATCACTGAGTTCCCAGTAAAGGTTACTCATGAATCTGAGGATTTGCCTTTCTGACTCAGAGTTTACTGGCGTTTGCTAAATGTTTGGCTTTGTATTTATCTTTGCCTTTGACCATGATTAAAGTAATGCATTGTCTCATTTATTAGATAGCACTTGCTGTGCTGAATTAAGGTTGAATCATTTGACATTGCCCCCCATAGTGACTTGAATTACCCGGAAATTCTTCTGAAATGCTTTGCAGCCAGAACCTGTTTCTACAAGATTTTTGAAGCTTTAAGTTGTCTGAGGCCATACATGAGCTGTTGAGTAGTAGCCTCCTTTACTTCACTCCAAAGCAATCCGTCACGTATAACCTGAGGCATTCCCTTAGTGAGAGGATTCCTGAAACGTTGATTGCCCCTTGCATCCCTTCTTCTTGGCTCTGTTTCTGTAATCACCACATTTGGGAAACACAGTGTATAAGTGGAGCTGTTCCCCCAGTTATGAACGCTAAAATATGTCTTCCTAGGTCCTTGTGGAAAAGGTCAAGAAATTAATTTTGGATGAGTATCTTCACCTTCTTAGCCAGTTGCTGTATTAATGATCTTATGACAGATTACTCCTTAAACTGGTCCCAGCACAGGTCAGAGTGGAGTGAGAATATTCTCTATTTAATGAGGCAAGGATCAAAGCCCCTAGTATTTTATCACTGGCAGAAGGATGGAAGTAGTCATCAGGGACAGAGAATGGCCAAAGAAGTCTAGCACCATATATGGAGCAAGGTGTCCTCCTGAGAAGATAACAGGCCTCCATGAATCTAAACATTTTTCTTTTTGCTCAAGGCTTTTGTATTCAGCTTAAGAAACTAATGTTATATTATTTTGTTTCATTTTTTTGCTTTTTATTTTACATTTTTTCAAAAACACAAAAAATTGAAAGAATCAAATCATGATCACCTCTATACTCACCACCAAAATTCAGTAATTAATATTTTGACATAATTACCACCAATGTTGCTTTTCTGATAGATAAATAGCACTACATGCTTATCAAGCATCTCTTAATAATGGCAAATACACTATTATAAAATCTAAAAATATAAATAAAATAATAATTCCTTAAAGCATCTACACTGTGTATTCGACTCCTGCAATTGTCTCATTAATATTTTTATAACTATTTTTCTCTAACTGGTAACTTTTCTAATTATATTTCTTTTTTCTTTTTTAATCTAGGCAAGTCCTCAATCCTTTTTTTTAAAAAAAAAATTATTGACTTTTTTTTTAAGAGACTAGATGAATTATCTTGTGACATACCACTTTCTTCATTGATCTGTTTCTGGTGGTGTCTTTTAACTTGTTCCTCTATCTTCTGGTATTTCCTGTAAATGGAATGTCTTGTTGCAAAGCTTAATTAAATCATGTTAAACTTTTTTTTGGCAAGAATACTTCCTGGATGGTGCTGAATCCTTTCTATTAAATCCAAGTAAGAGGCATATTACTGCAGGTTATCCCACTCTTAGTGATGCTTAATTTGCTCATTTGGCTAAAATCATGACTGCTAGATCTCTTCATTATACAAATATCTTCCACCATCAATATTGGTAAAGCAAACTTTAGGGTGATATTTTATCACTGTTTCCATGTGCTAATCCCCAACAAACTTTGACCTAGTGGTTTAAATACCCAATGATGATCCTGACTTTCTGAATCACTTGTTTATTCATGGTAACCGAATGGAGATTTTTCCCATTTTTCTCAATCTTTCTACATTTATTTTTTCATATTTGAAGGGAAAACATTATAAATTATTTTTAACCCTTATAAATTCTTAGTTGATTCACTCTCCTGAAAATAAAAGTTAGATTAACAAGAGAACAACTAGCAGTTTACTGAGATGCATTGTATCCATCATGCAGGGAAAAAATCAACTCCAAAGAATCCCTCTCTCAAGGCAGGGATTTAGGGTCCTTGCTTAAATAGTATTTTAACAAAAATCAATAAATCCTATAATTGCAAGATAAAGAAGAGAAAAGCTGCAGTCTTTTAAAAGGTTGGAATATGTGGAAAGCTAATAAAATCTCTTCCCAGAGTTCTCTGGTTGCTGATGGTGCCTTTTCTCAGCAGGTAAGCAAGTGCTGTCATCAACAGGAAAGAATATAAGTCCTGCCATTAGGCAAATAGAGACTGAGGCAATGTGTCTCCCTGAGTTTTTAAGTGTGTTTAATAACGGTCATTAACAATTTCATTTCCTTTACATTCTTCTGTAATATTGTTTTTCCCTCAACATATGGGTATGTATTCCAGTTCTTCCTGAAAGGAAAAACCTTAAAACGTATTCCTGGGAAGTAACACTGGCACTTATTTCCTCTGCACTTGGACTTGGTCTCTGACTTTTTCTCAACTTAGCTGTTTAAGTAGTCATCACCTAACAGCATGCTAAATCAAACCTGTTTGCCAATCTGACCTAGTTTGATGGACTCCAGCTAAGATGACTGGTTGCACTTCAACTCTAGGTTCCTGGTAAAGTATATTAGGCCTGTAGTTTGTAATTGTAGTTTTGTGGAAGTTGGTCAAACTTGGAGAGGGGTGAGTAGCGCAGGGAGTTGGACGTAGTTTGTAAATATTTAAGTTATTCTGAAGATTATAAAGCCTGCATGCAGTTTGGAAATGCTGACATACCAGAGAAACAGACATGGATGTCTGAGAGGTAGAAGTGGATCTTTGAGAAACAGACATGGATCTTCTCAAAGTTTCACTTCCCTGTTTTGCTTTAGTAAATTTAGAAATTTTAAAGAATGAGATAGGATGGGCGCGGTGGCTCAAGCCTGTAATCCCAGCACTTTGGGAGGCCCAGGCGGGCGGATCACAAGGTCAGGAGATCGAGACCATCCTGGCTAACACGGTGAAACCCCGTCTCTACTAAAAAACACAAAAAAACTAGCAGGGCGAGGTGGCGGGCGCCTGTAGTCCCAGCTACTCGGGAGGCTGAGGCAGGAGAATGGCGTAAACCTGGAAGGCAGAGCTTGCAGTGAGCCGAGATCCGGCCACTGCACTCCAGCCTGGGCGACAGAGTGATAAATAAAATAAAATAAAATAAAATGAAATAAAATGAAATGAAATGAAATAAATTTTGAAAAGAATGTATGGTGAGTTAATGTTGTACTTGATAAACTTGCAGAGAAAGCCATGCCCTTAAATATGTATAGGAAAAGACTGACCCATCACCGAGTTATGAGTAAAGATAGTATTAATAGCTGAGGCTGCTTTTATCTGTGCCATTGATTTGTTTTCCTTAGGTATTATTCTGAGTGTCTCAGTTGTTCTGAGTATTGTCCAAGAAGACAGAGGTTATTCTTGAAAATAAGATTTAGTTATCTAACAAAGAGCCTCTTTTCTATAGGTCTAGATTGCATCTTGAATTCCCACAAAATGCTTCTTAATGTGCGTAACAACAAAGCTGTGGTGTCCTTGCAGTGGTACCATTGACTCACTATCACACCTTATCACTGATGCCAAGATGATCCTCAGGGCACATGCCACTGAAACCAGGTTAATGTTTGGTGCAAAGAGTAAAATGATCCTCAGAATTTAATACAGAGCCTAGTCTTGATCTGTTTCTCCTTCTTGAGTGAAGAGCAACTGCTAGCTAGGCTGCCCTATTGCACAGCTCCAGGGGGAGCATCACTCGGCAGGAACCTCCCAGGATATGGAAAGGAAGAAAATGTAGAACTTTCTTCATGCTCTGCCAAGAAGGGTAGAAGAGAAGATGTGACAATTGGACCTAGTAGGTTTGCACCTACTCCCTAAGCAATGCTAGTGACCAACTTGCTTTTCTGTCTCTTTCATGCCTTGAGACTACTTTTTTTTAGGCTCCTCAGCTTTGCTTTAAACAATTCTCAAGGCATCCCACCCTAACTGGTTAAATTGAGGTGAATCTGTCTAGCAATGTGGAGGAATCATACCCAAGAATGCACAAAATGTTGCATTCAGTCACCTGGGGCATTTTCAAGTCTCTGCAGTGTAAATATATGGGCAACTATAGAGAATCAGACAAACTGAAATTGGCCAAACTTGTAACCACATGAGTTGACTGTTTATGA
Organism: Piliocolobus tephrosceles; assembly: GCF_002776525.5. Classification (NCBI taxonomy): domain Eukaryota; kingdom Metazoa; phylum Chordata; class Mammalia; order Primates; family Cercopithecidae; genus Piliocolobus; species Piliocolobus tephrosceles. The sequence goes on along the minus strand of NC_045435.1, from coordinate 33,966,462 downwards.
TAGTTTGAGACTGGTACGTTTACCCACTTGGTAACATCAGATAAAAGCAGATTTTTAAGTAGTTCTATTTAGAATGGACAATAATTTTCTTAGCTTTTAATTACATACAGCATTTCATTGTCCTTCAATTGTTTTAAATCTGTATGCACTGTTTTCCTGAATTGGCATTTTTTTAAGGACAGGGGCTATGGTAGCTTTTGTTATTTACCCCCTATAGAATCTTGTTCAGAACAGAGCACAGAGTGAGCACACACAGAACTCTTGAGGGGTGCATGTAGGTGGGCGTGAGTAAAATTTTGTTCTACTGTTTCTCAATTTGGCAGGAAGAGAAAAAGGTTAGAATGATTAACTGAATATATTGGAAAAGCAAAGTATGAACATGCTATTTGTAGGTATTTCAAACATAGAAAAAGAGTTTGTGATATGTAATGAGTAGAGGGAAAAGTGATAAGACATTTAAAGACTGCAGTTTCTAGGGAGAAGGAGAGATTCAGCTAGAGAAAATTTCAGCTAGAGAAGTTAATATAGAGAGTATAACAGTATCGGAGATATGAAAGATCAGTCATGCCCCTGTTTGGTAACCAGGGAAACAGAAAAATCCGAGAACAGTAGGCTATCGAATATCTGGTTACAGCAAAGTGATCTAGGAAAAAGTAGTAACAAAGTTGATTTTCATAGGCTAAACTGTGTGAAAAAAAAACTGTGGGAAAAAATTATATATATATATAGTATTGTGGAGAGATATATATCCTAGTATTTTAGAGAGAGAGAGAGAGAGAGAGATATATATATAATATATAATACTAGGTATATATATGTGTGTGTGTGTGTATATATATATATATATATATATGAGCAGAAGTACTCAAAATAAGTCCAAAAGTCTGTATATGATCATTAAGGAAAAATAAGTATACCCACAAAATGTGTGTGTGTGTGTGTGTGTGTATGTATATATATATATATGTATATACTTCTTCTAAAGGAAAGTTTGTACGTCTTCTAAAGGAAAATTTGTAGCCAGGTAGATATATTTTCCTCCACATATAAGTGAATAGTTTATTGAACATTAATGATGGTAAAGAGAGAAGGAACACAAATGATTGGATGTTAGGAAAGTGAGGGTATTTATTGGACAAGGAAATAAACCAAAAAAGAATGCCAGACAGAAAAGAGAAAGGCAGAAGAAAACACTTGAATTTCTCACTACTGTCCTAGGGCATGAAAAGCAGAAGTACTCAAAATAAGTCCAAGAGTTCATATGTGATAATTAAGGAAAGATAAGTATACCCACAAAAACATGATCTTATTATTTCATATTTATGGGTGGTACTACATAGGAGAGAGAGGAAGATGAGAGGGGAAGTGGGAAGGGAGAGAATGAGAGACAGTGCCAAAGTAAAGTTCAATTATATAACCATGTAGCTCCACCATTATGTAGAATATGTGAATAAAACACTGGAGCATATGTCATTCATCAGAAGACCTTTCAAAACCATAGACAATGAGAAACATATCATAGTAAAATGACAGTTATAGAAAAAGTAGACTATACAAAAGCCCTCATCCAAATGTACACAGAAGAAATTGTGAACTAATTGCAGTAAGTGAATGGTTATTTCACAAACAGGATAAGAAAACAAGTCATTTGCAATGAGAGGAGGAAGAGCTAAGACACATTCTGTCCTTATAAGCCTCTAATTTGCAAATCTCGTTCACAGCACAAATTAATTTGGAAGGCAGTTTAGAACTTGGAATACATTTTCCCATAGGAATAATATTTCAAATTAAGTTCCCAGGCCTGTTCACAAAATGATTCTTATACAAATATGAATCTGCAGCATAGTATCAACAGTAATATCTTCCTATTTCAACTGTTTGACTCTAATTAACCACCAGATACAAGATTATATCGCTGATGAACTTGGTAGGTTGAGGAGCTCCTAGAGTACAAATGACCTGTTACTTTCCATATTCCTTTAAGAGAGTCTGTTTTCCATTTAATGAGTCAGACCACTTTAGTTCTCTACTTGACTTTCTATTTCATTTACAGGAATTATTGATATTTATGTCATTTAGAAGTAATACATCTTGGGCAATCATGAAAAGCTAGCATATTTATTTCATCCCTGGCTCTTCAAATGAGTTAAGAAGAAGGTTGTCTCCAAATGCAGTCACATAGGTCAAGACCAAAAAGTAGGTTATAAAAATTTGTTTTGGCTAGTAAATGATGGTGTATAAGTGTCACGCAATTAAAAGTGCATTGCTTCTTATGGAGCAATATAACTTGAAAGGAACAGACAGATTTAACAAATATTTTGGTAGCCTGGATTTGGCTGCATTTGAATGTATCCAGCCAGTAAGAGAACACACATAAAATGAGAAAATAAAATAATATTACATGAATAGAAAACACATAATAAATTCTACACAGGTAGAATTCAATTTTCTCAAATGTCATTTTGACATCTGACTCTGTATGACAAGACTTTTTCCAAATCCTCCTGACAACCCTTAAATATTCTAGTTTGCTGATATGGATAAAAACAATCTTCTGAAAACAAAAAATACTGTAAAACAAATGTATTCAAAAGTTCCTCAACATGGAAATACTAAACCTTTATGACAAACAAGTTTGGGAGGGGCAGGAGAATGACCGGAGAGAAGAGAAGTGCTGGAGCAGATTGCTAGAGAGTGAAAGAAGCAGAAAAGTGCCAGAGGAGATGTGTTCACATAGGACACAGGTGGCAACCCCAAGGGTCATCCAGAGGATGGGTCCTCTCTGCAAAGCACTCCAAAGGCTGCCTCCTGCTGTACTCAAGGATTTGATGTTTGTTCATGTTAGCTGCGACTTCAGAGCTGGTCCATGTGCTTCTCTTGTCCAGGTCTCTTTGAATGAATTGTCTTCAAGTCAATCTTTTCAAGGTAAATCAGAATTCCTCCCCACCAAAATACTTTTTTGCTTGTATTTGGTTTTGATTCTCCTGAAATTGGTGATGCAGAGTTGTGATAATGCAGAGTTCATGGAACTGAGTTTTGTCCATCTTAGTCTACAGAACCTATGGAGGGTCCTTGGCCTAGCTGGTTCCATCTAGATGCCAAGGATGGTCACTTCTACAAAGGAATCCTGTACTTGGCTCTCTATGTTCTCTGTATTCTCTTTCTTTTCTGTAATTTTTTTCTGCCCTAAATCTCTACTTGGATCTTTTCATGACTGATGCTTTCTCATCATTTGAGTGCAACTCAAATACCAGTTTTCCACAGAGGCCTTTTCTAACCAGCAAATCAAAAGGATACTGGCATATTTTATCTTACTATCCTGATTTGTTATTTTCAGGTAACTTATCACCACCTGGCATTTTTTTTTGTCTTGTCACCAACTGGTATTTTTAAATTTTACATATAAATTTTGTATGTAATATATATGTATATACATGTATATAGAAAGAGAACTAAATAGCAATATGAAAAATTGATTGTATTAAGTACTATTTTTAATAGATCTTTTAAATGTTTTATTGATACGTATTAGATGTGTACATGATTGGGGGTACATGTGATAATTTAATACATTCATATAATCAAATCAGGGCAATTGAGATATCGATCAAATTATGGATACTTTCTGAAAACAGATTTGTTGGGGATAGAGAATCAGGTACCAAACAGGGTAACAGGGGAATAAAATGAGTGTTAAATTTTCAGTTACTTTAATTTCATCTAATACCAAGTCTTCTCTGTGAACCTCTTTCTTTGTCTTTTATTTCCCCTGGTTTCTTGGGTATGAGAGCTGTGAGACACTTCCGTTAAGAAACTTCCATTGTTATGCAGGGGAGAGAGCAAGAAGGTTAAAGTGTAGGCAACTGATGGCCGTGCACACAGCAATCAAACTTTCAGTTTATTCATAGGTTGACATTTAATTTATTGTCCAACATAGGATACTTTTAGAGTGAAACAAGGTGTTATTAATAATTAAGAATTAAAAATGGCAGATTTGAATCAGCATATGTGATTACTTGCTGGGAGATTATATCATCTTACTGTCTTTTCTTTTTTGAGCAAAGGTCTCATATATCATCTTAATGTCTTTTATATAGGTACCATATAAGGACATTTACCTTGTTTAAATTAAACCCTGAACAACCATGGTGGATCTGTGATGGAAAAGATAAATGGTATCATTTAAGGACCTGAGAAAATGCTTTACCTACTCCACACCCTAAAATAACACCTTCAAAATAAAATGTAGATATGCCGGGTAGTCTCCCCTAGTAAAGCAAGTTAAGCTTTATCAGCCATTCAGCTTTAATGTAATTAGATTTATCTAAGTATTTTCTGAACTTTATTTTGGTTGAGATTCATAAATTCAGAGATCCTAAATCGTAGGTACCAGAAAGAGGTATATGTGAGTGTGTGTGTTAGGAGTTGGGGATTAAGAGAAGTCATCAAGTAAAAAGTCAAAAAGGAGCCATAGGCCTTCTTACATTTAGGTCACCAATGTACCCATAGGACTGGCCTTGATTATAGCAAAGCACTTCTACTAATGACTTCTATCTTTTTACTATTATGGAATTTCACTATTTAATTCTAATATCACAATCAATTTAATGAAAAATTAATTTTTTTTTAAGTTTTCATGACTGGAGAGAGAAAAGTAAAACTAAAAAGAAAAAGAGCAGACCTGAGAAGATTAAATAGTATGTTAAATCCTTTGGGATCTGTGAATAAAGGAAGTGCTAGATAAGCACCAAATCATTATTACAGGTTTCCTTTGCTTAATTTCTATGATTGCATTTTAGTACTACCAAAAAGTAACATTTCAGAAAGCCTGGCCTCATTTCTCAAGATATTTCAGACATATATTTTGCCTCAATATGTCTAGATGTAGTCTCATTCCTCCATTTCATTTTACATTGATAGACTCAACCAACATGTATTTACAGTGTATCTAACACTTCCTTAGACGTTCACTGAGCACCTGACTCAGAATTAAACTTTTAACATTTTGTAGGTCAACCTTAAATAAGTGATAGAACAGAAAGGAGAACAGAGGCCTATTGTTCATTGCTCTGCAGAGGAACATGAAAAAAATGGATGGCTTGAGAAGCTATGGTAACTAAAGCTGCTAGCAGAGAAATCTGACAGTCACAGAGTGTTCGTGAAGCACTGGGCTAGAAGAACAGATTTCTGATTTATGCTTCAGAGTCTGGAGATCGTGAAAATCTATTTGAGAGAGTTTAATGTGAGAAAGTCATACACTCTGAAAAACTAAGTTTGCAGAAGTCACACTGCATATGAAATAGTCATTTATACATGGGTTGTGTTTAATTACTTAATAGATTAGAAAGTATAGATTTATGTCTGTTTATATAGTCTATCAACAAATTCCACTTTATTTAAATGCCACATAGGTAATGCAATCTAATTACTCCCCTGTATGGACTAGGTAATTTCCTCTGCCATCTATAGCAATCCTTACACCCACACTTAAACAAAACACCAAATATAGAGTTCTATGGATGAACAAAAATGTTGGCTCCACTGGCCACACTTACCCCACCCTCACTTTCATCTAAAGAAATGGGAGTAAATCCCGCAACTATCTCTGCAATTCTGAGAGCAGCAAGCTATGCCCTCTTGCCATTTTCTCCTTCTCAGTCTCACAATAGCAGTTATAGAAAGAAAAAAAAAAATGCTTTCTGGGAATTTTTCCAGAAGAGAAAGAGACTAAATAATACACTCAGTGGACAAACATAGAAAATAAGATCTAGAGATGGAATATAAAATGAGATAGGGAAAGAAGAGAAAGAAAATGTGTCAAAGTAGTTATAAAGATTATAAATATAATAGTAGAGAAGACAGTTTTTAATCCAGAAAAATTGACGTTAAAAAAACTAAATTCTAAGTAGGAAATCAACCACTAGCTCAATGATAAAAGAAAAACTCAGAAATAAATGTATAAGTAGAAACATTTATTGAACATTATGATCCTGCTGTGTAAAAATTTAGTTCAGCATATGACCATTCTTTCCAAATAACATGAAATATCTGCTTTTCAGATATTAAGAATATTTCCAATGCAAATCAAAACCACAAAGAAATATCATCTTACATCAGTCAGAATTGTTATTAGTAAAAAGTCAAAAAATAACAGGTGCTGGCAAGGTTTTAATAAAGGAACACTTACATACCTGTTGCTGGGAGTGTAAATTAATTCAGCCATTGTGGAAAACAGTGTGGTGATTCCTCAAAGACCTAAAATCAGAACTACGCTTCAACCCAGCAATCCCATTACTGGGTATATATCCAAAAGAATACAAATCATTCTATGATAAAGACACATGCACCCATATGTTCATTGCAGCACTATTCACAATAGCAAAGACATGGAATCAACCTAAATGCCCATCAGTGGTAGACTGGATAAAGAAAATGTCATACACATGCACCACGGAATACTATGCAGCCTTTGAAAAGAGTGTATCATGTCCTTTGTAGTAACACGGATGGATCCAAAGGTCATTATCCTTAGCAAACTAACGTAAAAACAGAAAACTAAATACCACATATTCTCACTTATAAGTGGGAGATAATGATGAAAACACATGGACATATAGAAGGGAACAACAGACACTGGGAGCTTTTTGGAGGGTGGAGGGTGGGAAGAGGGAGAGGATCAGGTAATGTAACTGATGGGTAGTAGGCTTAATACTTAATACCTGAGTGTCAAAATGGTCTGTACACCCAACCCCCATGACCCAAGTTTACCTGTATAACAAGCCTGCATATGTACCCCGAACTTAAAATAAACATTAAAAAAAAGAAGTGAATCAGAAATTCAAACTGAAAAAAATAATTAAAAATACCTACTTGCTTAGAATTCTGAGAATTAGAATGTGTAAGTAATATATTCAGATACTTTACATTTTGTTTAATGTTCATTTGAATGTCTGGGTTCTGCACAATGTGCAGTAGAAAACCTAAGAAGAATACTAGGAAAGTTACAAAGTATAAAGAAAAGTACAAGAAAAAATATGTGTGAATAGGAGCTTTTTTAGTTTTTAGATTTAAATTTGGGTATTACCAGCATTTTTCCTAAAGAACTTGAAATGTGACATATCTACTTTGTGATCCCAGCTCCACCCTCATTTCATGCTGGGCTTACTGACAGATTGCTCATTTACTTACCTTTCCTGGCAGAGCAAGCTGTGATACATCACTGGGAAAAGTACATGTGCTTTTACCCTATTTTTTTTCATACATTCATATATTTGGACTATGGGAAAAAGCTAGAGAATTACAGCATTTGCAGTTCTTAATAGTTGACAGGTCTACTAACAACATTTTTTCCTATTGGTTCTGTTTCTGTTCTACACCTGATCTAAAGATGAATGAGAGTACATTAACTATTTCTAAACACCTTTTGTGCCAGCTCAGCAATTTCTTTTGCCAGTGTAATTTTCTGTGTTTCTTTCTAAGAGATTCTGTTCTGAATTTTTCTGAAATAACAACTTGCTGTGACCTTGTGTACTTGGACAGAAATCCTAGTAAGCTTTTTGACATTGAAGGAAAGTCTTGGAGAACCACTCTGTTGATTAAAGAAATTTACTGGACAAGAGGATTTGTTTTCCCTTTCTGATTTCAGTTCAATTTTCCCCTTCATTTGCTAAAAGGTTTGCTGTCTTAAAGCATGGAATGGATCTTTGCCCTTTGCCATGCTTGGACAGAATGGACTTGACTCCAGACTCTCCATATAGGCACTGTTTAAACCTCAGGACAAGGCTGGACTGGACTTAAAGCTTCACACCAATAACAAATGCTTCTCTATGTTCTGGCAATCTAAAAGATGGGAAGATGTCTGATAAGTTTGGAATCACTGTCTTCTTCTCATTCAAAAGTCCCAAAGACCTTTGGGAAATAATTGCTTCCCATGAGGAAAATGAGAAGAAAAGGCAAAGGTAATTATTCATGCAGTGTTTGTGCTAAATATTTTATCTACATATGATCCCATTTATACTTCAAGACAATCTTCTATCAAGCGAGATATACACTGGGAGACTCAAAGGTGTGGCATTTAAATAACTCTTCAAAATTACACATATAGTAAGTATCAGAGCTGGATTCAAGATAGTGGAAGGAATAAATAGGAGTAAATGAAAAACAGAGACATAGCACTTTTGGCCAGTATAATTCTGGTTTCAAAAATTCTCTCCCACTGTCAGAATATATATTCAAGTATTTTAAAATATGTTCTATGTGAAAATTGCATTTATAGCCTGACAATCACATCTCTTGATCCTTTTTAGTTGTAATAGGGAAAAGCTGGTTAATCAACCACTGTATGAATTGAAGGAAAATATATTGTTTTTAAGAGAAATGGGAATGATTAATAGATATAGATAGATAGATTTGGAATTACATTTTTATTTTAATTTGATCCCATCTTCTGTCTTGGACATACAAGCAATGTGATTGTAGCATCTGTTACCACATTCATCACCCGAGTTGATTTAGCCATTCTGGCTGCTTGCACTATCTAACACTTAGTCTGTGACACTTAACCTTCAGATAGAGATCCCAAGTGGATGGTGACATTTTCATGGATTAACTGAACCTTTTGCCCTTTATCTCAATGCTTTTATACTCTCAGACACAGCCTTGGTTGCTCTGTATGTACTATGTTTTTATTTTGTTCTTTTCCAATTGAGCATTGACAAATAACATCAACCCAGTGTTACCTTGAAAACAAATCATACCAGAATGTCAGTAAGTGGCTTTCTGATGAATTTGGTTAATAATAATCAAGCTAGGTGATCATTTAAGATCTATTTATCATTCATATTTACTCTATGTTTGATTTAAAAGCTATTAACTCAGAATCACAGATTTGCATTCAGTGTAGTGATATGAAACATTAGGTCCAAAGTCAAAATGGGTTTAAGTTGTAGCTTTACAATGAGCTGGTCACATGGCCTTTATCCAGGTAATTTTTTTTTTGAAAACTTGGTTGTTTCATTTAAAAAATGATGGACAGGAGGACTTGGACCAGACGGCTTCTACCATCTCTTCTACCTTGAAGGTCCATGAGAATTCAAGATTTCTTAGCTCTCTTTATCAATCATAAAGTCCAAAATTCAAAAGTATTTCCTTCATAGAAGAAGCATGTTCATCATGTTGACTGCCATATTACTATACATAGTTGTAATAGTTGTCTATTTTTGTCTAACAAATCACCACAGATGTAGCAGCTTCAAACAACACATATTTATTATCTTACAGTTTCTGTAGGTCAGAAGCCTGGGCATAGCTTAGCTGGGTTCTTGTTCTGGGTTTCACAAGGTTGCAATTGTGGTACCATATGGGCTGTGTTTTCCTTTGGAGGGTCAACTGGGAAAGAATCCACACTCGAGTTTATTCAGGTTTTTGGCAAAATTTATTTTATTACAGAGTGTGACTGAAGGTCTCAGCTTTTTTCCTCACTATTGGCCAGAGGCTGCCCTCAGGTCTTAGAGGAACTGCAGTTTCTGCCATGTAGGCTTTTCCAACATGACCACTGCGATGGCTTGGATGTTTATCCCTCTCAAACTCATGTTGAAAGAATCTTCAATGTGGCAGTATTGAGAGGCAGAGTCTTTAAAGAGATGGTTGTGACTTGAGGACTTTACCCTCATGAATGGATGAATGGATTAATTGGTTATCATGGGAATAGAACTGGTGGCTTTATAAGAATAAGATAGAGACCTGAGCTAGCATGCTCAGCCCCCTTGCCATGAAATGTCCTTTCCTGCCTCAGGACTCTACAGAGTCCCACCCAGCAAGAAGGCTCTCGCCAGCTGCATCCCCTTGATCTTGGGCTTCTCAGTCTTCATACCTGGGAAAGAAATTAATAATTTTTATAAATTACCCAGTTTAAGCTATTCTGTTATAAGCACAGAAAATGGAATAAGACAACCACTCACTTTAAGCCCACGAAGAGAGTGTCTAGTGCCAGTCTCCTAAAATGAAATCTTATAAAGCGTAACATAATATTGATGGTGACATCTGTCATCACCTTTGCCACATAATGTACCATAATTGAAGGAGTGACACCCCATCACATTTGCTATATGATATTGGGTAGAAGCAAATCAAAACTCCTGCCCACACTCAAGGGAAGAGGATTCCGTAAAGGTATGAACAGAAACAGGCAGAAATCACTGGGGTCACCTTTGGTTCTATCCACCACAATAATATTAGTAATAGATACTATGTCTGAACTTTCACTTTATTATAACACTTTTTACGTCTGTACAATCATTGCTAATTTAATCTTGACAAACATATATGTGCTACCATTAATATCTTTATTTTATCTATGCAAAAATAGTCTCAAAGAAGATCAGTAACTCTCCCAAAGTAACCCAGAATAAGAATTCATTTTTATATTTCTGTTTGGGTTTTCAAAACTTTCATGGAAACTGCATATATTCTCCTAGCTATTTCATATATAGTGAAGGAAGCCAACACTTATGCAGTCAAGTGTACTTTGATTTTCCTTTCATTGTCTAAATAGCTAAGCTCTACTAGAAACATTAGATAGATGAGAAAGTAGCATGCATCTTTTTAAATCGTCATAGTATCTTTTATACATATAGATATGAGGGGCGTGCTGATATTGGGAAGGTGGGAGGGGGCTTGAGGGCTCACATGCTGCTCTGTGTAAGTGTTTCGATGACAAATTTTAGTACAGTTGCAACAGAATGTAAGGAGAGAAGGTGAAAACCCATGATATTGTCTGTTGGAGCTATTTATCTCTGGCACACCATGAGCATTTGGACAATTTGCTTTTCTCAGCTCTGGGCACCATGTTAGACATCTCTTTTGCGTGTCTGAAGATTTGGTTTCCATTTGCTCTTGCAGAACTTTACTAGTGAGTCCTGGTACAGGAGATGTTACTAAGTGTGGAACTATTGATAATCTACACTTGCCTTTCCTCTGGGATTTTTTAGGCTCAATTTTTCTGGCTCTCTGAACTTGTGGATGAATGTGTCTCCAACACAAACCTGATTGTAAGTGGCATTGCCTTTCAATCAGGAGTTAGTTGGGCACATGGGAAAGTTTAAAGGAGGACGTAACGGGCTTTCCTCAGTTCTCCCTACCAAGGCAGTACATACAGCTAGAATCAGGTTCATCAATACCAATGAGAAATATTGGGTTTAGTCTATTTTTCAATTCACTTAGCTTTATTTTTTTAAAAATAAGAGGTTTATCTTTGTCACATGGTGTATCTGTCATGATTAATCAGATATATTGAATGGGCAAATGGTTTAATAGTTATTGCAATTTGTCACATCAGACATGGCTTATCATGCATTATTAATACTTAAATGTAAAATTAGTTAAACTGGGTCTGGCTTCTGTTCAAGATAGTTTTGTGTTAGCAGCAGCAAGTTTGAAAGAATGCTCAAAGGGATGGTTTAACCAATCTTACCTTATCCTTTCCATTTCAATATCAGGATATCCTCATATGATAATTAAATTGAGGAAACCTTTATTCAGCAGGAGGGCAAACAGTCATCCCATTGAGAGGCGAATGTTTCAGACTTCATTAACATGGGGACCCAACAGGTCATATAATCTAGAAAAGTGCAGTTCTTTTTTTCCTAAAGCAAGATGGAGGTTCAGAGATGAATTTATTTTTAATGCATTTTATTTGCAAATGCTAAAATGTATTTATTTTGGCACTTGTACTCTTTTTCTAAATTCAGTAAACATACCGTTTTACCTTTAAACATAGAGGAAAAACTTTGATAGCTGCTTCAGAACTAGATATAATTACAAAACAAATAGGAGTCATGTTCATGTCTACATGTTATTGTCTGCATGTTAGTGTCTACAAAAGAGCGACAGTTTACTTTGAGAAGTATGTGGAGATCAGATATTATCTGTTTCTACTCAGTCAAGAAAGGGCTTCAGTCTTGTATGTTTATCATTAACACCTACTTGGTTGATTTCTCAGGTGTTTATTCTAACAAAAGAGAGACAGTAGCTTATCTCAAGATAATACAAACTTAATTTGGGGCAATGGTTGCTGCCTCATATTTGTAAGTCAAATATGACTTCCTATTCCAACTACTTATATCAGTCCACTCTAAAGAGATGCCCGTCTCTAGCTGGGAAGGGTCCTGGTAGTCAGTAGGTCCAATAATCACTTAGAATATTAACTTTCAAACTCCAGCCCATTTTAAGCAGACCAGTTTTATACTGTTCATACCTCTTGAAAACTGAATTATTACATATATTATCATGAACAGTTGTATTCCCATATAATTATCTGGCAAAATCAGTTCCTAAGATATTCTTCAGTGTATGTTCACTGACCATTTTTTCCCTTCGATTCGTATTGAAAACTCCTTATATAATTAGAGTCCTACTAGGTACAGTGAGATATTAAGAATTATCAAATGTGAGCCAAGTCTGTAGAGAAATCACAATATACTTGAAAAGATTAAAATATCCAGATTGTATAAACTTATAGTTTGGGACATGTTCATACTATGTTCTTTAGAAATTTGGAGGAGGTGGGCGAAGGCTGAGAATGTCCGCTAAGGGCTAAGAATGTCAGCTAAGTCCTTATGAAAGAGTTTGAATTTGAGCTTGGACAGGAAGATGGCTGGGATTTAGATGGATGAAGGGTCAAGAAAGAGAATACTAAGTAAGAAGAACAATATGATGAAAGGTTTTTGGCTATAAATATGGTATATGTTGCAGAACATGAGAATATTAACTTGGTTTGTTTAGAAAAAAGTGCCTTAGGTAGATAGGATTAGGTCAGATGTCAGAAGACTTTTGAAAAGTTTAGACAAAGTTAGATTTTGTGTGCTGATTGCTTAGGAACTCCTGAAAATCCTCTTTGCCTCCAGAAAGTTGGCATGTTGCAAGTAGATATTCACCCAGCAGCAGTATAAGGAGTTAATTTTGAGACATACACTCATGTTTGTGCCCACTTGACACATGGGTTCCAGGCTTAACGGTGTGAAGTGTCCCTTTGTAAAGTACCTCTCTGATATATAGGGACCATTAACATGGTTAAGAACTTCTTACATTCTGTGAAAACGATACTGAATCACGATAGGTTAGTGCAAGCAATAATCGCCGAGTGTTTGCAAATCCATCAGGAGTCTTCGAGGTTTCTTGTTCATTTCAGGAGAAACGTAAAAATGGGAAAACAATATTTTTTTAACCTAAATCTTTTCAAAATTTATCTCTGAAACTCGAAAAGGTCATATAGTTAAGCCCTCCTGTCAATAAAGCCTAGAAATACCTTGGCCACCATGTTTTGTACATGATCACTACTGATTGGGCTTGCCTCAGTTTTAGACCTAATGCGTTCTTTATGAATTAGCGTAAGCCAAAATGAAATGACTCTCTGGAAGTTATGTCAGCAAAATACATTTGCTATTTAATATGGTAGATTTTATGTCAGAAAGCAACTGGGTTATCTTCTTTATGATATATTCTCAATGTACTTCACTTTGCTTGTAGTGATGATGTAGAAAATAATATCCACAGCATGTATATTCACATTTTCTTTTTTTGTTTGTTTGTTTTTTGTTTGTTTGTTTGTTTATTTTTGAGGCGGAGTCTCGCTCTGCCGCCCAGGCTGGAGTGCAGTGACCGGATCCCAGCTCACTGCAAGCTCCGCCTCCCGGGTTCACGCCATTCTCCTGCCTCAGCCTCCCGAGTAGCTGGGACTACAGTAGTAGTTGTTATATGCCTTTGATATATGCAGTTCAGTCAATCCTTCTTTATCACTTATATACAAATTCACATTCAGTCTTCTTCATGTGATATTTTCATGGCTAGAATACTCCCCCTCATATATATGATAGTAGCTTTCACAATGATATTCTATTTTCTATAGAAGAATTCCTTTGAGGAAGAATTATTCTTTATTCAGCCAGAAACCTATATAATTATGGATTAAATTCCCAAGGAAAAATAATTGAGTAAGCCTAGCTAATATTAGTAGGGTTATTTTAATCACATGGAAACTTTTTAGTGATATGAAATATTTATATCATTTAGTGGCTATTCTGCTGTTATTGCTCAATTTTAAAAGAATTGCTTAATTAATAGTAGAACCATAGAGAGTCAGAAGCAGCAGTAGGTTTCATTTTTTCCAAGGTTCCCTGACAGGCGGGAAGCACCACAAAATGTTTGATGTGCGTTTTATTTAATTATGTTCAAGTATGTAAATGTCTTTAGGATAGATGTAATCATGTGACCAGTTTACTTCTGCTACATTTACCTAGCTGTTTCCTACCTTGATGTCACCTTCTGAAGGCATTTGTGTCTGTATCTCTGTATAGATTCTCCTCTTCGTTTAAGTGATTAAAAAAATATTGGGCTAAGAGTGGGTGAAAGATCTCCAAAGTAATTTCTGAAATCTAAAAATATGGGTCTCTTCTTGGCTCAGAAAATATCTAGGATGACAATTTAACATACTTTTCACTAAACTATAATTTACTTGGTATTTTCTATGTGCATAATTCATTGCCATCCATTGCCAATTTATATAGAGAGAAAACTTCAGAAAGTTGAATTTTATTAACATTGCACCTGTGATCTAAATTTAAAAAAGATCTCGAGGAAGATGCAAAATGTTTGAATGAATCATTTCTTTTTGTTATTTTAAAAAATATGTTACTATTTATAAAACCTCAATACTACCTGGATTTTCTTTAAGTGAAAAATTCTACTCACCTGTCATCACACGTGGATGTACTGCATGGCATGCTCTGAGGGATTCCTGAGGTGCCTGGCATTTGTTTGGCTTGTGTGTTTGGACCTAGGTCCGTTAGGATGGGAAGCTTCTGATATTTGAAACCCCTTGAAAGGACTAAATCTTTTAGAGTGTGCCTAGGAGCTGTTTTTCCTGTGAGCTGCCTTATTTTTGAGAAACTCTAATTCCTTTTCAAGTAGAAGCTTTGAAGGAGTGTGTGTGTGTGTGTGTGTGTGTGTGTGTGTGTGTGTGTGTGTGTGAGATTGTGGCTAGTTCACACTGGAAGCACAGGCACAGACTAGCAGAGAAAAACAGACACAGCCTGAGACGCAGGAGAGACGAGCTCTCAATCCTAGTCATACAATGTCTTCAGAAAAGTGGGCGTAGGATTCTGGGATTCTGCTGTCTGCTATTCATTCTGACCACCAGATACTGTTCTCTCTTACTTCCCACACCAATAAATCATTTGAATGCAAAAGCAAAAAAAAAAAAAAAAAAAAAAAAAAAAAATGCTCCTCAGTGCTAAGAAAAGTGAGATGGCAAGAAGACAATGAGGCGTTGGGAAAGACATTGGTTCCAGAAATTGGATTCTAGGCATGCAGTGCCAGGATGGCAGACTTTTATTTAATTTTATAGAAAAATGTTCGGGTTATTTTACACTGAGATGTGAAATCTCATTTGCAGCTAAGCCCCGGAGGGAGTGAAAGGAACTAGGAGAGCTCATAAAGACAAACGTAATAGGATTAATAAGAAAAAGGCCGAAAACATAAGCCTTTATTGTAGGAACTCAGCGCTAAATTTTAGCATTGATGAAGGGTGAAATGTCGATACTTATCCAAACAGTTGTGCCTTCAGGGTACAACAACTGAAGGATGATGCCTTCATAGACTCATGCTCCTTGGGTAGGTTATATGCTCTTCTCAAAAAAGGGGGCCACTCAGATAGAACAAGGAAAGGATGTTACTGTGTGACAGCAAATCCTGAACCCTCATTCACATAAATAATTCTCAGAATGTATTTTATATAATTAAAGCAAAGTTTAGGGTTGAATAATAATGCATTGAATTAGGGATTGGAAAATCATTTGAAAATCAAGGGTCTGAATGTTAAATTATTTGTTTATACATTTATAGCTTGAATAATACCAAATAGGCTTTTAATCTAGAGAGTCAAGTCATATGAGAGTTCCAAGTCACTCATGAACATGATTAGAATATAAGGTGGTAATCAAATTGTTTGCTCCCTAGTTTGTTCATTTTTTTTATTTTATAAAGGTTGATTGCCACAAAATAATTTAGGCTAAAAATGTGGCTGCTGAGGCAATTTAAATAACTATACCAAAGGGAACATCATCTAGTTATTTCAACTGCACATTGGGACCTATTGTTGGGGTAGTATTTGAAGCACCTGTTTTGTAACTGGATAATGATGATGTTGACTTTAGGCCAAAAGGAAGTCGGGTGCTGGTGATTTTAATCCCCAAAGGGCTTTATTCATTTTTGTAATTTATGGTGCTGAACTGATTTTTTTCAGTGTTATTGTTCTAATAAAATAAGTGTGTTTTTAAAGTATTGTTTTTAATGCAATATTAATGCCAACAATTGACAGCAGTATAGCTATCAGGTGAAATAGTTTGAGCATTGTATACATGATAGATAATCATACAACTATGGTTTAGAAATAGTGCTGGGCATGAGGAAACTTCTCATCTATTCCTAGCATCCTTGTCTATTTACCCTTTAGGTTTTGTAGTTATAATAATAGATATATACTATGATTACAGAAATATAAACTATATGTCAATATATATAAATTCTGGAACATGGAAGTGTACACTTTGGTTTAAGGCAGTAACATATGTAGGAAGCTTTTGAAATTTACATATTTTTAAAATGTAAACATTTAGAGGTTTGTTTTTGATAATCTGATAAAAATATCAATTCCTCCATATGCATAAGTAACATCAATATATTCCCGTCTTTTTATGAGGCTATCTTCATGAGGTGGTGCCAATTAGGATGACCAAATCTTTTTTCCCTGTTTCACTCAACAATGCATTTCTGACCAAGAAACTTGTATGTAAATGTAAGAATACCTTCTTTTAATGTTAACAGCTTTCTTCAAATAGCAATGCCTGGTCCTGATGTATCTATTAACAAGATTCTTTTGCAAAAGTGACAAAAGATTTTAATTTAGTTAATAGGAGTTCCCATTTGTAAGGCTCTGAGGTATAAAATAGAGTTGTTTTTGAGAAAGGTGGGCACGACATTTTTTAAATCAATTTAGAGGAGTTCACTGAGGAAGAGATTACACTTATGGATCACATTTCCCACGTCAATATTCATTGTGGCTATCATTGTCATCCTGGTTATTTTTGTTGTCATCACCATCATCATGTTCAACAACATCACTATCTTCAGATCTTAGATCTCCTGATTAAAAATGTTCCTCACGTACATAGCCAAATCAATTAGGACCAAAATATTCAGTTTGGCTGTTTCTTGTGAAGCTGTTTGGCCTCGCATGCAGATGCTAGATCCAATATTTTGAGCATCCACCATGTGGCTTGGTTCTAAAGATGAATCCCGGCCAGTGTGAAGTACTGAATGTTCTGGCTCCATCATATGAACACACACATAGCTTATAGTCCTAATTTTACAGCTTTACTCACTGGCTCCTATTTCTTGAAGATATAAAAGTGAGATATGGCCAAAATTTGTCCATTTTTATTTGAGTGGGTCATCAATAGAGCCATGCAAATAACAAGGTCCTGTAAACACCAGCCACACTCATGGCTGGGCTGCTTTAATGAGCCAATTGGAATAACTACATCCAATTCAAATGGGGACACAGGGATGAGGGCTAGGCTCTTGCCAAATCATGTTACTCCCAGCTCTCCAATTTTGTAGCATTTTTATTTGAACTTCCTCTTCAACACTCAACACTGATTACTCAGTGCATTTCTCCTGGAAATGCTTTTTCTCTGTCCCTTTATGAGTAAAACAATAAAATCCTTTGATCTTTTCTTTTTCTCCTGCCTTTTTCTCAACACTTTGGGACTCTTACATGAACAGTTCTAGGGAGAGAATGGCTCTTTTCTTATTTGTATAAAGGACTCATTGAGAAATGGATGATAGACCTGGTGACAAGCAAGAGAAAATGCAATTGGGTGCCTGAAGGAAGGAGTGAAGATCTGCCCTCATCTATCACCACTGATTAGCTGCAGTGTGAGAGAGGCAGAGACAGAGACAGAGAGAGATCAGAAATAACAAATAGATTCTGGAGAGAGGCTGGGCTTCGCTGCCTGTTTTTTGTGGCTCATCAATCATCTCCGGTGTGGCTGATAGGTGGCTCTGTCACTCCTACCGCCATCCCACCCACCAGAAAATCTGTAACTGTGACAGGCACTCCCCTGTCCACAGTCCTTTCAGTAGCAATAGAAGATTCAGCCCCTGCACAAAATGTCTAAGATTAGGTGTCTCATTGTCTGATATTTCTATTCTGAGTTACCTTAGGAGAGTGTGTTAATATGATTCCCATCCATTTGCTCAGGCTGTGGCCTTGCCAGTCCCACCTTGGGGTGAATGTTGGCAGCATGCTTGTCATGTTTATTGTGCAAGCACAATGATAGGCCGACATTACATAAAACATTTACAGGAGGTGGGGTAGGGGTTGGGAGGGTCCATAAAACTGTTGAAGTCATCCAAGTGTGAAATGGAAAGATGAAGAAAGTGTTTTCCCAAAGCCATTTATATCTGTCATCTGTTCTGGGTCTCACTTTTAATGTGTCTCTTGTTCTGTTCGGTCCCTTCCTCCCACCTTCGCTGCTTAGGCTTTATCTTCCTCTGGGAAAACATATCTGGAGACTCACAGCTGTAAAGAGAGTGGCATCTTTGTATACAACAAAAACTTTTGTAGCAAAGTGTTCTGTTGACATTGTACACTCTCCAAGGAATTTACTGGCTTGTCATTCATTTGAGCATGAACATGTGAGTGTTTACCAAATCACATGGTTTATCTTTTGAAATGTGTATGAGAGAGAACATGTATGCTTCTGTTCTATCCTGGCTATGCTTGCTATGAAGGAAAATCACAGCACTTCATACCACTCTGTAAAGACACTATTAGTTTTCTTCACCCTGATCCTTGGTTCAGTTTCCATTTTTCTCTAAATTATAGACAACAGACACCTTAATCTCACAGATTGATATGAGTTCTCAATCTGTACAGGCTGATTCTTGAGTGTTGATTAGCTGTTTGTGTCTTTTGCATTTGTCCTCACAGAGAATTTTTCCTACTGAACAAGACATGGATGAGCTTCAGTGAGGAGGAAGGAGAGGTACTAACACTCTGTGTTTCTGTTAATCAGACAATGACTAATAGGATTTCCACTTATTTTTTATTTTTTGATCCTTGCAGGATCAGTATGAATTGGTCATCATTAGTGTATCTTACACATATAGAAAGTGAATCCTGGACATGAACTAAAGAGACTGCAAATGGTCTCTTCTTTTCCTGATTTGCCTACTGACTTTTCTGCTATACAATGATGCCTTGATTGTCTACCATTCCCTTGGAGTCCTCAAGCATGAAGTGCCCATATTAATACTCTGCTATCCCTTTGGAAGACACTCAACAACGATGTCTTTTGGGTACTTCTTTAAGAACTTCAGATTTAACCCTCAACCTCCTCTCAGCTCAAGTAATTAGAAGATAAGACTATAAAATAGTAAGAATACAGCTTAAATGAGTAAACTAGAATATATACATAGAACTGATTAGTGTAGATTCTTATGTCATTATTCTAATAATATTATTATTTTTCATATTATGAAAATTCTTTTTTCTGGGGGGGAATAGAATTATTTTAAGAATCACAAAGAAAACTTATTATTTTAAAAGCATCCTTTATTTTTATATCCAAATAGTGTTACCCAACTTGATCACTCTCAGTTTATTCAAGACTTGATTCAAAATCACAGTTTTCTCATTGTAAAAACATTGTGGATATGAAAGTCCGAGAGTTCTGGGGTTTATAGCCTGGTTCAACCATTTACCAGTTGTTTATTCTTGTATCCATTGGTTAATATCTCAGGTTCCCAGTTTTCTCGGCTGCAAAATGGGAATATTGATGTCCAGGTTTTTGTGAAAATTAAAATGGTAAATTATGATTTAATACCTATTTATCACTTAGCATAATACCTAATATATCATAGGGGTTAAGTAAAGACATGATATTTACTTTAAAAATATGATTTTTAAAAATCACTAAAAATTCCAAAGAATGTCTGCTAAGTTATTAAAATCAGTATCAAAAGAGAAATGTAAAATTGTCTAATTATTTTTATAATGATATAACATGAGCATATTATAAAGGAGTATGATTTGGTTAGGGAGATACGTGCTTTGTTAAAAATTCAGTTCTGTTATTTATAGCCAATTAGACTTGCAGAGCATATGCTGGGTGGGCAATAAAGAAGAATGATTCACTAAAGTTATGGTCTGTCAATACATTTAGAGTAAGATTGACTAGAAAATTTGAGAACATATAACCCAAGAACATGAGAATGAAAAGTGTATATAATTATTATTTACTATTGCTTTGTACAGTTTCACAGTTTTATAATCAGTGTATCCATTTTTAAATGGAAAACCCTTGAAGGGAAGTAACATTTATTTGTATGCGTGGTGTCTTGCATGGAACACACTGTGGCTATATTTGAGTAAAACTTCCATTCTGGCCACTCATCTGAACCCATGTCTTTCTGTGGTCATTTTTAAAGATGTCTGGCAGGCTGGGCACATTGGCTCACGCCTGTAATCCCAGCAATTTGGGAGGCCGAGGCAGGCGGATCAGTAGGTCAAGAGATCGAGACCATCCTGGCTAACACGGTGAAACCTCGTCTCTACTAAAAATACAAAAAAATTGGCCGGGTGTGGTGGCAGGCGCCTGTAGTCCCAGCTACTCGGAAGGCTGAGTCAGGAGAATGGCGTGAATCCGGGAGGCGGAGCTTGCAGTGAGCCGGGATCGCACCATTATACTCTAGCCTGGGCTCAAAAAAAAAAAAAAAAAAAAAAAAATCCAAGAAATATCTTTAGGCCGGGCGTGGTGGCTCACGCCTGTAATCCCAGCATTTTGGGAGGCTGAGGTGGGTTGATCACGAGGTCAGGAGATCGAAACCATCCTGGCTAACACGGTGAAACCCCGTCTCTACTAAAAATACAAAAAATCAGCCGGGCGTGGTGGCCGGCGCCTGTAGTCCCAGCTACTCAGGAGGTTGAAGCAGGAGAATGGCGTGAACCCGGGAGGCGGAGCTTGCAGTGAGCTGAGATCGTGCCACTGCACTCCAGCCTGGGCGACAGAGCAAGACTGTCTCAAAAAAAGATGTCTGGCTATGTTAATCCTTTCAACAACCGTGCTAGATTAATGGACAAGTAATTAAATTAATGTACATTATTCTTGCCTACTGTCATTAAGAAATTGGGGTAATTCTAACCTCTGCCCACATATTTCTTAGAGAATGCACCCTGCTTTAAGGAAGCCCAATATAAACCCCCTTAAATTTGCAAGCAAATCAAGGGCCAGTGTTTATTTTCTAAAAGGATGTCCATATGGTGTTTAGAATGAATACTTCTAGGAATACAGTAACAGTGTTGAAGTGAGAAATGCTTGTGTTTTTAAGCTGCATCATCATACCAGCCATTGTTACACATCTCTGTGTCACTAACTCCTAATCTACACACTGTAATTTTTTTCACTCTTCTACTTTGAAAGGATGTATTTTAAAGTCAATGTAATTGGCGTATATAGGTGTATACTTGGTTTCTCATAGGAATTTTATTTCTCTGATTGGAGGGGCAAAATAAGCTAGCAGGAAAATGCGTTTCACAGATTGAGGCCAGTAAAGAGGACATCTATCTATCCCTGTGGGTTTAGTTACCCTGTCTGAAACTGTGCTAGAATTGGGAGCTGTTGTGTGCATCTTTAGCAAGTGCAGTAGTGATGGGTGCCAAGAACTCACTCCTTACTCAACTTTGCCTACTTACTTGGAGGCATCATGGGGTTGTCAAGAGGTATCATACCAAGAGGCACAAGAAAATAAAATCCTTGATTCTGGGTCAACCCAGGAACCAAGAGAAGATGACAATTGACTGCAGTTGAGCTGCGCATGTCTGTATACCAGAACCACTGGAAACTTTAAATTCACATATGTGACTCATGTGTGGTTTGAATTACACTTATTTTGGTCAGTACTATTCAGAGTCAGACCAACTTAGATTCAAATACAGCTTCTGCCATTTACTAGTGAATTTAGGCAAAACTTCTTAAAAATGAGGGCATCAGTTTCCAACATATGACAGAAAGGAAGGATACATTCCTATAAGACATTTTGAGAACTGAGATAAAATATGAACCCAGCAGGTGCCTGGAAAGAAAGACAACATTCAGTAAATGTTAGCTCCTTCTCACATCCATCCCCTTCATACATACATATATGAATATGGATGAGAATATATATATATATATATATATATATAAATAAAAAATACGTGTGTGTATCTTAGTCTTTAGGGACAACCACAATGCTGTTTTTAAAAATCCTGTTCTTGGCTGGGTGTGGTGGCTCACGCCTATAATCCTAGCACTTTGGGAGGCAAAGGTGGGTGGATCACTTGAGGTCAGGAGTTCGAGACCAGCCTGGCCAACATGGTAAAATCCCGTCTCTATCAAATGATACAAAAATTAGCTGGGTGTTGTGGTGCACACTTGTAGTCCTAGCTACTCTGGAGGCCGAGGTGGGAGAATCGCTGAGCCTGGCAGGCAGAAGTTGCAGTGAGTTGAGGTCATGCCACTGCACTCCAGCCTGGGCAACAGAGTGACACCCTGTCTAAAATAAATAAATAAATAAATAATAAAATGAAAATCCTGTTCTTTTAAAGGGCTCCTTCAAATACAGGCTGTCGCTCAATAGTTGTATAATTTGGGGTAATATATATGTATATACTCTTAAGTGGTAAATAACACCTATCTCCCAGAGTTGTTCTATGAATTAGAAATGATCACCTAGCATATTACCTAACCTAACATTGGTACTTAATATATTGCGTATACTGTCATCATTTATGTCATTATCGTTGACAGTCATCATCATTGTCACCATTATCATCATCACTAAACAAAGCAGGTGGTAACTATATATATATATATATATATATATCTCCCTGTTCCTTTTTGCTGTCTGATTTATAGGGAAGACAGTTTAATTCCACTTCAACCTTAATTTGCCTACACATAAATGAGGTGATACCTTTAAGACGTAAAATGAGTGTGTTGGCTGAGTAGCATTCACATGGTGGGCATTTTAATTAAGTCGCTTCCTAGGCCTCTGTGTGTTTTTTCTCCATTATTTGGTAGCAAAACTCATGTTTGATTCTTCTGAGCTGATGTGAAATTCCTCTGTTGAATCCTTTCCTCTTGTTTCCTTTCTCTCTCTCTTCCTACTTAGATTGTCTTTGCCATGTTTCCACATTCCTGTTTCCTAAGCTGACACCTTTTCCTCTCCCTTTTAAGTGTTCAGCACGTAGAACAAACACATTTGTCTCTAGTCTTCCAGGTAACTAATTAATATAACACGTTCTAAGGCTGTGTGTGTTTGTGTGTGTCTGTGTCTGTGTCTCTGTGTGTGTGTGTGTGTGTTTTACATATGACTTGCTATTGTTTTTCCTGGATCTGACTTGGCAACTATATTTATTTGGAAAAAAAATATATATATGTGGTGTGATTTGCTTTTCTAATTTTCAGAGAGAGCTCTTTTGGTTACACAGGGGTCGGATTTTCCAGTGGCTGGTGCCAGCAAGCTGGGACTGCACACAGTGTTCTGTGCTGGGCAAGGAAATACTTCATTAGACTTGTATTCCACAAAGGTGCTTTTGCTTCTTAACGCCTGTGATTTTAATTAAAACCTGGAAAGTAAAGAATCTTCTAGTTGTATTAATGCTTTCATTTCCATTAGGACGGTATAGTTTATGAACACTATCCGGGTTTATAAATTAGTCCTCATGCGAATAAGTACACAATGTCACATAGAAAGCAAAACTCTGCCAGCCCATCTGTTCTCTCACTTTTTTCTCTTCGATTGTTGTTTTCCTCTTTGGAAACTCGTGGAGGAATAGTCTTTGATTTCTTTTATCTCTATCTACCACTCATATCCTTTAACCATGTCTCATAAGACTGTGTATGCTAAGACCAGATTTTATTCTGAGTTGATAGAAGGGAACATTGGTGGTTCATTTGTATGTAAATCTAAAGTAAAAATAAATAAAAATTCAGCCATTAAATTCACTTGGGAGACAGAATTTTCTGTTTCTATAAATCTTGATTTTTTAGAACATTTAAGCTTTCAGAATACAAAAGTGTATATGTATTCACAGACACACACATACAAATGTGTACACATGTGTTTATATTTCTAAAGTAGAGACGTTACCAGACACAATTACTTTATATACAGTGCTTAACTAATGAATTATATCATTCTCCTTCATATACATCAAGAAATGTAACCAGATAAACAATTATAGAATTATAGTTGAGAGTCTCACAAAAATACCTAAAATTAGTATTATACGAACATGTCTGTTTATGCAAAAGGAAATGATCAATATTATCAATTTCAGTAAAAGCTTTTAATTAGACAAAATTATATAGGGGACAAAATGAACCAGGAACTGGACATAAGTCAGTTCTATAGACATATTGGTCTCTAGAATCCTTTTTGAAAGTAGGGCAGTATAAATTATAAATAAATGTAGACATATTTAAAGAAGTAAGTATTCTATGGGGAGGAATAAACCCTTAGCACTACTTTTTATTGATTAGAGACTTAGGTGGCTTCCATTCCATAAGCACTCAGGAGTCTGACTGCTTCCAGAGCATAGAAGAATTGGCTTTAAGGTGTGTATTCTTTCTGCAGGTACTCGCTGAGAACTCAGCCTCAGGTAGGCTATGGAACTCTTTGGTTGAGATAATTTTTTTTTTTTTTTTTTTTTTTTTTTGAGACGGAGTCTCGCTCTGTCACCCAGGCTGGAGTGCTGTGGCCGGATCTCAGCTCACTGCAAGGTCCTCCTCCCGGGATCACGCCATTCTCCTGCCTCAGCCTCCCGGGTAGCTGGGACTACAGGCGCTTACCACCTCGCCCGGCTAGTTTTTTGTAGTTTTTAGTAGAGACGGGGTTTCACCGTGTTAGCCAGGATGGTCTTGATCTCCTGACCTCGTGATCCGCCCGTCTCGGCCTCCCAAAGTGCTGGGATTACAGGCTTGAGCCACTGCGCCCGGCCCGAGATAATTTTCAACTGCTGTTTGTGTCTTGTCTATTTGAAATAATTGCATGACACAAAGAAGTGACCCTTTTGCGAGTGTCATGGCATCTGAGTACCCACATGGGTTACGGGTCTCACATGTGGGGGCAGGGCTCTCTCCTCTGAACATGGTGTTGTGTGTCTGTCCAGTTCTTTTTGCATAGAAAGTTAAGGTCCAGGCTCATTTTGTCTATCTCATAAACACAGGAGTATTGTATGTGGGAGGGCCATTGGCACTCTCTGCATATGGCATGCTCACAAACTGACACACAGATCGGAACACTGCTAATAGGCACATCTGTGGTGAAATGTGCCAAAAATGAACATGTTTCCTCATAACAAAATATGCATAGCACAACAAACATATGTATGGCAGTGTGATTTAAAAACCCTACAAGTTACCATAAATACAAAATACCAAATTATAATATTATATACCTTTATTATCAGAAAACTTACATGAAACATTTATTCACCAAAGAATAAATATCTTAGACATACTAAAAACAGCCTTTGCAATCGATTCAACGTTTTGCTATGTTCTCTATTTAGTTTTCTTCCACCAGTTTTTCTTGGTTTCTCCTGAATATGAGCATCCATAAAAGCAATAGTAATAATACTTTATATGTTGATATTCTATAGCACCTTAATTTACAAAGACTTTTTTTCACATATATTATCTGTTTTTCAGCAATCTTATTTGGCTAATGAGTAAGTGTGTGTGTGTGTGTGTGTGTGTGTGTAACTATATGTGAAAGATGAGACTTTATTTACTGGGCCTAACAACAAGTGCATCTAAAGTTCCTAAAAAATAATGTTGTATGGTTTAAGTATCTTATTCTCTATTCGCTTCTTTGAAAAACACTCCTGTGTATCACCTGATTTTCAGTTTTTGAACACACTGACCCAGGGATCATTATCCTGTTGTACCTACCCCACTATCTCCATGTTTGTAAGTTACAGTTTTCCTCATAAGAGTAGAGAATTTATTACTAAAGGATATAAAAGACATTTTAGTCACATGATAGTAAGACTATTGATACTATACTTATCTATGTCTTCAAGACGCTCCCATTCAATAGGATCTCTTTTTCTCAGCCTGGTTCTGAACAAATTGAGAAGAAAGTGAAGGAAAAACAGAGGCCAAAATGTCATCTTAGTACTGATAATGACTAACTTATTTGTTGCATTTTCAAGTCTGTTAGCCATGTCCCTTTGCTAATATTGAACCCTTGACTTAGAAGTCTTACCCCTCCTGGGCAAGGCAGTCCTGTCTCTGAGAAGCCTGCCCCAGAGCCTGCAAAGGTAGGTTCCTGCAGGATTCATAGCAAGGAGAAGCTAAGGAGCCTGTGGTCTCAGTGGGCTGGCCCCTTCCCATAAGAAGGAAGAGTGAATCTGAGCCAACAGCATCATTCTTCCCAAATTTAACCATCAGGTATGCTATAGCAACTCCCCAGAGGAAATACACAAAGGGATGGTTAAAGGCCGGAAGTGTACTTAGGGAAAATATTCCCATATGGAAATGGGGAGCAGAAAAGGCATTCCTTTCTAATAATGTATTTACCTAACTGATCATATAATCACAAAATAAGTTGTAAGAATTAGGCCAAGGAAGTATGGCAAAGCCTCATTTAAAACAAGTCTTGGTAAATATTAAACAAGATCTGTTTCACAAGGGGTATTCAGTATTTGGATTTGCAGAAGACTGGTTTGAATCAAAGTGAAGATGAGCCAGAGATTTATTTTTTGAAGTGTGTATATAATTTTTAGTCTGTTATCAAGCCTCACTTTGATAAATGGATGGGAGCTAATCGCTTAAATGCATACTTACCAGCGTTACTCAGACAGTGCTCAGCAGCTGTCTGTCCTGTTTGTTAAACTGATTAGAACCTAAGACAAGTTCTTTGTGTCAAAGGCCTTGTAGCCCCTGTGTGATCAAACAGGATTGAAGCCTGGGTGCAGAGAAGAGGGCAGATGGATTCTCATCTTCTATCTTCTGGGCCTCGGCAAAGAAATGTTATTGAGATATGCTTCCAAGAAGTTTAAATAGAATTGTCTGTTGGCAAAATGAAAACAAATGGAGAAGCCAGTGAGACCCACACAGGGGTCTCCATTTCCTGCTGCCTACAGCCCCTGTGGGAGAGGCAAGCTGGCACTTTTATTCAGAAGAATGCGTCTCAGTCAGAGGCAGGAGCTGTCAGAATTAGCAGGGAGGAGGAGGTACTTTTCCCTGATAGCTTTCTAAGCTCCCTGGAATTCTCTGACATTGCTGAATCTGTTAGAGGCCAATATTCAGTCAGCTTGAGGAGATGGGCTTTTTGACTCCCCCAAGATTCTAAACTCATCAATTGGTCTAATCAGCGTATCTCCTTGGAAACACCATTGGGAACTCCACAAATGCAACAGTTCCATCCTTGTTGCTTTCTCTGACTATTCACATTCAAGGAGAATCTGCAGACAATGCATTCAACTGCTGGTTCCCTTCAGGCACTGTCTACTGGCACTTTCTTCTACCCTGTAGCTCTCGGTGCTACTCTCTGCCTGGCTCACAACTTCCTGTCTACACGTAATCTGTGGACACTGCTTGCTAATCTCTAGAAATGGGGTTAGTTTTATAGTCCAAACTGTTGTTTCAGCAAGTTTGTAACTGTACTGCAGAACAAGATGGAGATTAAGAAAGCATAGGTTGTATCCAGAATGCAAAATGGTGCATCAAAGTGATGTTCCAAAGTTGCAAAAAAGGAAGAAATTATTCTGTTCTATGAAAATTGGTGTGTGAGAAAACTGATAGCCTCTGTTTCACCAAAGAACAGAATATTAGCCTTTTTTCAGGTCAGGCTTAATTATCAGGGAGAAAATAAGGGAATATGTTAACCATCCACACAGAACACTCTATACTTGAATACCAGGACTTTTGTTAATATGCCTGAATTCTTAGGAAGGACATTAATAGAAGCAAAAGTCTCTTATTTCCTGCAGCTTTGTCTCCCTTAATGGCTAGTAAATTGTTGATTATTAAACTGATTAGAGAGGTTAGGCGAATAGAACTCTGGTTTTGCAGATCAGAATATCGTGTCAAGCATGTCGTATTACCCTGACTTCCATGGGCAAATGTCACTCTACCTTATCCCCAAATGATAGACAAAGATGTGAGACAAAGAGTGGGAGTATAGTATATTACTGCTTTTTCATGGCAACTTTGGAAGCTAAGCAAAGTTTTCTACCATAAGTGCCTAAAACTGATAGAAAACAAAGGGAAAAAACACACTATGCTATGGATACTCTGTGTTCCCCTGCGCCCCCCACCCCCCAAAAAAATGCTTGTAAAGCCCTTCCACGTTTACTATCTCATTAGATTTTCACAACAACTTTGTGAAGTAAGAACTGTTTTATTTTTTAATTTCTCTCTATTCCTTTCCATGTTTGTAAAGTGGAGATCCTAATATGAATTTCTTGGGCTTGTTATGAAAAGGAAATGAGATTATATCAATCCCTTACTATGTGTTTCAGTTTGGGTCGTTGAAGAAGCAGACACCTAGATGGAATAAATCATTGTAGAGTTTTATTGGGAAAAATACATGTGAAGAATAGAGGAGAAGACAGCAGAGAAGGTGAAAGGAGGCTTCAGATTGCAATGTAGGTCTGACACATGTGAGCAAAGGACCACACAGATAAAGGATTGGTTTAGAAGAGCTTCAGAGTGGAATTCTGAAAAAGACTCAATCCAAATAAAAAGTTGCCTCCCAGGTGTTCTGCAATGGGAAGAAATAGCTCAGTTCTAATACCCTACTGAGTCGTTGTCTGAGAACAGCCTGGAGGAAGCATGACCCTGGTACAAGCTCCCTGTGGATCCCAAAGGGCAGCGGCTGGAGGCTCTCATCCCACATGGCCTCCTGGCAGCAGATGCTCTTGAAGGGAGACCATTGTGGAGTGGTGTGTGTCTATGACCCTCACAGCACAGGTGCCTGGAATATATTAAGCACTTGAAATGAGTTGATTATTATTATTCCCATTATACAGATAAGGAAGCTGTATATCCAATGGCAATGTGTGATTTGGCTAGGATTATTTGTAACAGAGTCAAGACTTAAACCTACATTTCTGCCTCTGGATCTTATGCTCTGTCAAGCACATCACACAGCTGCTCTTTAACAGCACGTACTTAATGCATTTCCTTCTGTGACGCTAATTCCACTGGGGACAATAAAACCTCCCCTTAAGTCTTTCAGGTTGTGTAGCCTTGCTGCCTCTGAGAGAGGCTTGGTTCATTCCTATGGCTTCTTAGGCACAGTATCTTGCCCTTAGCTCTCAGTAGTCCATTTCCTGGGATTTGAGCCAAGGCAAACTCCAAGGCTGAACCTCATCTCCCAGGAAGGCCATGTCATTCTTGGCTTTAGCATTTAGAAGACAGCATGCAAAGCTTCTTTTTGTGTGGAGAAGGCTGTGGGTATTCTCTGATGCCCAGATACATTGGAATATCACTGCATGTCATTTTCACTTAAATCTCATAATCATGTGCCAAATTCTTTTATGGTCTCTAATCTGTTTTTCAGTGAACAGATTTTAATTTTTCCTTTTTACCTAAAGAATACATATATATATCCTTTAAAATGTGTGTGCTAGCAAGTTCTTTTAAATGTCTGAGAACAGGTTTATTGTACACATCTTTTTTTTTTCATTTTTCAGAGATAAGAATGTAACACAACCACGTTCCAGCCAGTTTATAGCTTAGATTACAGCAGGCTAGTTTCTAATTGTCCTAACAGATTTCTGGCTGCATTATTAGTTCTCAAGCCAAGAGCACAAAAGAAGTGCAATTTCTGGGTGTTGTCATGTTTAGATAACTATAATTTCCTACTTTTAAAAATAGAGTCAAATATCCCTAAATTGAGTTGTAAGTTAAATATGCCCATGTTTACACACACAGACATACACAGGTACACTGGCATTTTTGACTCTGCAATATGAACATGCAGACAAATATGGAATCTGTCTAGAGCAGATGTAATCAGGCCTTTTGGTGGAAAACTGCAGTACCCTCATGTTGGAATGAAACTTCTCAGGGTTGCAGTAGTAAAGACCAAAAGGCAGATGATCTTTCTCTCATTTTTATAGATAGTCTGACATAAAAGCTTCAATTCTATTACTATAATGTTCTTAATGACCTCCAAAGCTATTTAGAAACTTTTGGTCATCTCTAAGATCGCTGGCTAATAGGCAAGGTGTTTTCAATTGAGCCTCTTAAATCTACTCTTGGAACAGACTTTCTGAGAGTAGAAAATTGATTTGTTGGTTTATTTGTTCCCTGCTTGTCCAAGAAAGGATTTGTAGTGGTCAGGAGAAAGAAGTCACACTGTTAACCTGGCAAGATGTGCCCAACCAACACATCACTAAAGTATGGTTAAAGTGATATTGCATGGACCCTAAAAGAAAGTCCTAAAGAACAAGCCAGGCAACCTGGGAATTAGATCACTATCTAATGGTCAAAAATGTGTTTCTAGGTCTTTCCTCAGGCTTACCCAAGAAAGGCTTTAGAACTGAGACTGGAGTAGAATTCCAGTGACAACAATTACCAATCATAATACAACAAAAAGTCAAGTGGACAACTTTAAACAGAACTATTTAGTATTAATTAAATAGTTAAGATAATTCCTTAGTGCTCACTTTTAGGAATTTATTTATGTGACTTGTGCTTACTGGAGGATTTTTAAAAATTATTCTGAAGTCTAATCCCCTAAAATAGACTTCTCCTCTTCTCCTCTCCTATGATCCATATTTAGTCATCATTCTTAAAAATTACCATCACTATTTATTTTCACTGAGGATCTTAAAAGGTATGAGAATGGAATGCAAAATAGGTCAACCACAGATCATGTGACTGAGTTTAAATTACCCCATGATTACCCAAAAGGTTTTTAGAGGCACCTTTAAATCTTCTTTTATAGCTTCTTATTTTATATGCCTAAAAAGATAACATATGTTTATTTAGTCATTTGAGATTTTCAACCCATATAACAAAATAGCAAATAAAACATCAGCAAAGGTGGATTTTGCAAAAGATAGATATTATACTTCCTATTTCACACAGGTGGAAATCAAAGCTTGGAGAGGTTAACTCACTCTTTCATGTTTAGCAAATGGAACTAGATCTTAACTCTAACATCTCTCTGGTGTCTCTATTGACTATAATGCCAAAGTATTTTTTTTCATAATGCTATCTTTGTTCCCACTGTAATTCATCCTACCTGCAGTAGCCAGAAAGATATTTTTAAAGAGTAAACCAGGTAAAGTCATTCCCCTACTCAAAAATCATCTAAAAGATTCCCGTTCCGTGCAGAATAAATAAAAATCCTTGTCGCGACGTCGCCATGACTATCCGTGTGACCTCCTCTTGTACCGCCCTCCTACGATCTTACAAACTCAAGCCACACTGATCCTTTTAGGCTCACCTGTATAGATTCTCACATTTGCGTTTCTTCTGCCTGAAACTGTCTGCTGTGAGATTTTTACATTGCTTGCTCCTTCTTGTCATTCGAGTCTCGGTTCAAATGTCATACATTTTAGGGGGTACATCTGTCAAATCAAATTTCCTTATGATATACCGTATAAGAAATTATTGTTTTCATTTATATGCTTAGTTGTCCATTTTATACCTCTTCTCAACAATCACACCCTCAAATATAAACCCCACAAAAATTCTTTGTGTCTTTTGTTCTTTGCTGTGTCCCCAGCATCTAGGACAGTACCTGAGAGTCTTCTACATTGTACTTAGTTTTCAAAGTGAACTTAAAAACTCAAAGTCTCTCTGCACCTGTTCACAAAATCTTCAGACTTGAGTGAGAAAGTAAACATTAGTTTTGAAAATAAAGTATTAATGATATAATGCTAAATGATAGTGTATAAAATTACATACAGTATGATTAGAAATATATATATATGCAGAAAATGCAATGAAATAGACCAAATACTAACAATAATAACACAATTTTTTGCATAGTGTGACATATATTCTCAGTTGTCTCCAGTGTACCTATTTCACTTAAATAATTGGAATAAAATTACTTTTAAAGCACAAAATAAAACTTAAAAGGAGAAAACTATTTCTCAGTAACAAAAGGATGGTTTTCTAAATTTTTTCTGCTTTGCAATGTGTGCTAATACTAATATTCATCTGCTCTACAGGCCATATTGCCTCAATTCTTCCATAGTGTCTCAAGTGATGGGTTTGAAGTTTTCTTTTCAGAATGTAATTCAGTTTATTTATATCTCTGCAACACTCAGTACTATGCATAATTCTCTAGCAATTCTGTAAATGATGCGGAATAAAGTAGAATTATGTTCTGCCAGTTTCTGGATAATTCCTAGATGTTTATTGCTGCTTAAGTTTGCATCGGATTTTTTGGCAATTCACATCATCAAATTAGAAATCTAGTCCATAGGTTTCCCCCATAGGCACAGCTAGTATTGCTGTACTCTCTTACTTCATAGTTGTATGTGTAATTTTGTTTTTATTTGCCGATAAATCGTAACATCATATCTAAGTATATTTCATTGATTTAGATTTGTATCATTCTAACATTTTGGGTTATTTTAAGCCCCTATTCTATTACTCAGCTGATTCATTACTCCTGCCCCCAAATTCATGTTATGTACAAATGTGACATTCCCTTCGTTGTATTGTTTTTCACTTTATTTTTATTTTTTTAGAGAAAGGGTCTTATACCATTTCCCAGGCTAGAGTGCAGTGACACAATCATAGCTCACCGCAGCCTTGAATTCCTGGGCTCAAGCAATCCTCCCAACTCAGCCTCCCAAAGCACTTGGATTATAGGCAAGAGCCACTGCATCTGGCTTGAATTGTTTTGTAAAATGTTGAACAGGTTAAGGTGAAGAACACAACTCAATTCAAAGCTTCTAAATCATGCTTAGTTAATACTGATTTGCCCATCATTTGCATGCTGTGGTTGCCATTGATCAGTGAGTTACAAATCCAGCTATTATTACAACCCAGTCCACATATCTTGATTTTTAACAAGAAGGTGGTCATGAGGATGGTAGGAAGCATCTTGCTAAAATCTAGATAAATAAATACCTGCTATATTTCTCATGAATTTAAAATAATAATTATATGGAGAAAAAGGAGTTGTGAAAATTCTGAATTATTCTTAGTGAATTCATGATATCTCTTAATGGCCATTGCATTATTTTCTAAGAATCAGTACCAAAATTATTTAGTGCGTCTAATTCACATTTTCTCTTCTGAAAATCAGGTATTTGCTTATCTTTGATCTTCATCCCACTTATACTTCTCCATTATTTCTTTAAAAACATTCTCAATAATTAATTTTCTTTAATAGTAGAGTTTATCAGTACCCCAAGATTGTAATTTATCTCAGCAGGAAGACTGAACAGCATTTAAAGCAAGGTTTTCCCCAATTTTTTCACCTATATTGAGCTGCATATCCTTCTGACAGATGTTTATTCTACTCTTTTCATTCTCAAGAACATTTATGCCCTTCAACAGAGAAGCTATGAAAAATCAAATTTAAATTGTTCTGTTTTCTTTCTGTCAAATTTCAGCATTTTAATATCTCTGCTCCATAATATAAATCTCTTTTCCTTGTCCTATTTCTCCTAACAGAGATCGTAACATTTTTTGCTATAATGTCATTTTATGGGCTTTATTTTACCCTTTCCTCCTCACCTTGCCCCCTTGTTTGAATCAGTAGGCTAGTGTATCTGTTTATTGCCACATATAATTTTGTTATTAATCCAAAATATATTTATTGGGGATTTTGTTCCAATCAAAATATTTTTTTTCTGGGTGCTATGGGGAATATCAAGGTAGAACATGGACCCTGACTTTCAAGGACCTTGTAAGATTTTCAAGATGGTATAAGGTGAGTCTTATATTATAGCCTGAGTGGTTCTGCTGAAAAGGTCATTATTCTTTGCCAATGACAGCACCAGAGGCAATGCTTATTGTAACATTTAAAATCATGATGCATGTTATAAAGTGTATTTGTATGCATTATCATTTTTATTCCCTTTATCATGGAGTCATAACAGACACCCCATTTATAGTTACTGCACACTTATTTATTAACCTATTGGTTGTATACCTTAGTGATAATTTTGGATGAGTTTTTCCAGTGTTGTTCTTTTTACGTATTAATTGTTTCAGAAATAGTTGAAGAAGAATGAGAAACAAGAGTAGTACCTGGCTTTATAATTATAAACCCATAATTTTTTTAACTAACCCTTACAAATCTCTCTCTGAACCAACTTGGTGTCATACCTTCTAGGGACAACTCACACTAATGCCTGCTGCTCAAATCAACAGCAGAGCGAAGCCCACACCTAACACAGTATTCTGTGAATGGGAGTTAACATTTGCTTGGGGTTGGAAATCCCTGTTTTGTTTTGTTTTGCATTGCTTTGTTTGCCCACAGGCTTATAAAACATCTTCCTGTAAAAGTAACCAGGCTCATGGATGGACTTCGGTATAAGTAGATGAAATATACTTTTTCTCTGTCTTTCCCCCTAAAGAAAGTGTATTAGAACCAAATGAGTTAATGTAGCACCATTACAGGGATAACCTTGATTCAATCCATTGAAATTTCTGAACTTGGTTTTATTAACTACTTAATTTCACACTTACCAGCAATAATCCAATGTTTTGAGAAGCTAACTTAAATCCATCCGAGTGAAAACCCTGGATCATTTAGGTAATGGCTCCAGAATAGAAAACAGAAGTATTTTGTCTTCTCCAAAGAAGAAAAAAGAAGCCTCAAAGAATTGATTAAACTGTCCAAATTGAAATGAAAGACTCAAGAAGTGTCAAGACTCAATAGATAGTAATTGGTTCTGACAAAACAAGAAAAAACTATTCAGGAATTTTAGAAAAAAAAAAAAAACAGTAACAATTTGTACACAGAAGTGTGCCAAATTATTTTAACATATTTTCAGTCGTGTATCAATTGTTAATTCTGCAATTTTGGTTACTGTGGCTTTATAATAGTCACAAAATTAATCCAGTCAATTTATAAAAATGTTCATTTGATAAAGCACTGATCTGAAACTCTGTAATTCTAGAAATCTATTGTCAGAGTTGAACGAACCTATTTTTTCCCTTCCTATCCCAGTAAACCTTCTAGGTTCCCACACTTTTGCTCGTAGGCATGCGTCTACAAATTTTCAGAGCATGATTCCAAACAAATACGCCTAAAATACCCCTTTTCAACAGTTTTTATTTTGACTTACAACATCTAGAAAGCAACTATAAACTTTTAAAAATAAAATTGATTGGAGCTATTTGAAACACATTATTCTCATATTTTCTTCTTGGCCCTGAAATAAAAGCTTTTCAACCAGTATCTGAGACATCCAAGGACCCAATGGTTGAGAGTATCAAGTTGGCCCACTGCTTAACTACCCATCAGGTATTGTATCAGGTGTAAAATAAAGTGTTCAGTACAGGTACTAGTACACTACATAAGCCTTACGGACATTAAAAAAATTTGAGCATATCCTCTGGTTTATAAGATGGCTGATATTTCTTTTCCTCCAAATTTTCCTCCCAGACAGTGTTGAATTTCCCAGCTAGCAGTGTATAATATCACCAAGTATACATGGGCATTGGCATGGAAGAAATTAAGACAGGCAGTTTGACTCTTTGGATTCTCAGGAACATCTACTCCAGGGAACATAACATTACACGGTCATGAGACATATTAGAAAAATAACCGTTGAAAGGAAGACAACATATTTTTCAAACTCTAGGCAAGCCCAGATGCTTCTTTGGGAAAGAATTCTAAAGCTCAGGCAACTGCAAATGCTTCCTTTTTCAGACTATCATCTTCTTGATGTTTAAAAATATAAAAACACATTAAAGGCTTACTCAAAATGCATCTGGCTGGTATAAATCAGATGTTTGGTGATGGGCAATATGATATGTGGAATATTTTTACCCATTAAGAATGACCTATTTTAAACTTCCCAGCACTCTTTTTTTTCTTGTACTTAGGAAATATTTTATTGCTCTGTTTCATGTAATTTATTTTCTATGCATACATATACTATATACGCAAAGGTTTTATTTATATTTATTTATTCACCTCATTCTGTATTCACCACACACTTATTTCAGTCTCTGAAGAAC
Organism: Piliocolobus tephrosceles; assembly: GCF_002776525.5. Taxonomy (NCBI): domain Eukaryota; kingdom Metazoa; phylum Chordata; class Mammalia; order Primates; family Cercopithecidae; genus Piliocolobus; species Piliocolobus tephrosceles. Next base: position 33,930,178 of record NC_045435.1, on the reverse strand, counting down.
TTATTATAATAAACAATACAGTAAAACTTAAGTAGCTAATCCTCAGCATTTTCCCCCAGGTGCCATTATTCCAATTTCACAGATGATAAAACTGAGGTAGAGAAAATAATGTATTTATAACTTCAGAATAAATAAGATTATAGCCAAGGACATTTTTTTTTTTCATACCACAGAGCTGTTCTTCTGGTTACATATTTCCAGCCTAATTTCAAACTCAAATTTAATCTTGTTCCTTTCTGACTTTTATGTTATGGGTTTTGTTTTTCTGTGACCACTGAACTGTTTGCTTTTGACACCTATATATTTTTGGCTTTCCTAACAATCCATTTCTTCACCCCGATCTAATGGAATGTACATTCAAGATATTCCGTTTTTTAGCTAGTTCAATCATTGGACCTGTAATCTTTTGATCCTGTATGTTCATTCCTAGATTAATGTCTGTTTTGGTGACATCAGAAATCCAGACATCAGAAAGCGGCACTATGGGCATTTTAAACATTATTCAAACATGAAATTCGACATCAAATCCATTTATTTATGTCTGCAGCTGTATTTTCTGGTATCTTTATCAACACACGTATCTCATATACTCCAGGAGCAAGTAATTTTCAAAGCTGAATTGCAACCTATGTGCAGCATGGTGTTCCTTAGGGACTCCTATCAGCTGAGACAAGAATCCAGACGGAGCACAGAGCCTGCTAACAGGTACCCAGTGACTCCTTCCCTGGGCGTTCCCAACCATGCACTCTTGACAGCTGGGAAACCATATGCAGATCTGTCTTTAGTGTGTCATCCAAGGAAACTGTAAAATGTCCTCATATCATCATTCCTAATATGACATTCTCTCACTCAGAGTTATTTCCAGCATTTCCATTAAAATCCCATAAAGCAGTGTTTTCTTGGCAAATTAATAAAAAAGGAATATCTTTCCTATCTGTAGGGAGCTTAATTCAACTAGCAATCTAAACGGATCCAAGCAAAGTATCATGGAGGACATGCCATTGAATAGGATGGTATTATGTCTTCTACCTAGTTTTATGGCAGTGGATACAAGGGAGGGAAAAATGGGCTGGTGCATATAGGCTAGCTTGATTTCCAAAATCAAGATCCTCTTGAAATATGTATGAGAGTGTTATTGAAGAGGAACAGGTGTGTTTTTGTCCAGAGAGTTTCAGAGAGCTGATATATTGGGAGGGTATGCTAAAGGATTTATTTCACTTTGAACCGGGATCATAGTGGAACAGTTCAGATTTGTTTGCAAGCCTGCTGAATAATCAAAGCAAATTGGAAGCAGTCTCTTCCAGATATGATAAAATGGGTTTCATATCACCCTAAGTTTCTGATCTGAGAAAAGAATTCTGCATATTCAGACCCTTGGAGATAACATAGTAACCTATATGGAGGACATAATATGTGTAATCACGTGACCTTCATGAGGAAGAAAGGAAATGTAATTGTTTGAAGCAACAAGAGTGTAACGTTATAGAGGATTATGGACACAGTGCCTAGTTAACTAGAGTTTGTATATTCTGCCTAAAGATCTTCAAGTTAGCCAAAGAATATGAAATAAGAAGTATGGTATTAGCCAAATAAACCACATAGAGCAACTTGATTTCACAAACACTTATTTTGATACCCTTGCTCTAACACCTTGTCATTTTTCCCACAGCTTGGAAGTGAGGACACACTGGATTGTTTTTAAACATCTGCCAGAGTATAAGAGCCACTTCCTGTTATCTTGGAGATGGCATTTATAATTTTGTCACACCTAATTCATAATAGCTGATATTTATTGAGTTGCATACTATGCCAGACCCAGCATTAAGTACTACCCATATATAATTTTATTTCATAATTTTATAGGTAAGGAAATTTGTATTTTAAGGATGCCAAATGAGTTACCGAAATCCAAATTACTTTCCTCATTTTACATACACACACACATACACCTGTATACATATATGTGCACACAAACACACATACATATGTTATATAATTGTATCTTAAGTGAAATAATCTCTATGTTCCTCAGTTTACTGAGTGAGTACTAAACCTGGGGGTTCAAGTTCTCAAATTCTATGCCACCCCAAACTTAGGTCATTTATTGCTTTTTATTGTTTATATGCATATGTGTATTTCTGAAATTGTTCACTATCTTCTTCCCGCACTGAGGACAGGTACAGTTGTTTTGTCTCCATATGTACCCGGCTCAAGGTAGTCACCGGGTTGCTGAATATAACAATGAATGGCAGTTATGGACACAAGTCTGCAGGTGAGGATGAGGGCATAAAGACTTAGGTTCAATAACTTGCTGAAAATCACACACCCAGCAAGTGGCAGAACCAAGGCTTGAGCCTAGGATTGTTCAATTCCAGGATTTATATTCTCCTTGGTGCTTTAGAATCCCTGAGAATTAGACAGTCTGTCTAAAATGTTACATTATCAAGAGAGCTCAGGTAATTTTATTTATAATAGTCAAAGCATTTGTTTATTGTCGTGTGCATTAAACACCTGGTTGATGGACTGATTTGGGCCGTGATTTTTTACAGAGGCAGTCCTGGTCTAATTTCATAGGAGAGTAGAAAGTGATGATCATTTGTAATCATGTTGAGGCTAGTTATTCTAAATTGATGTTTTATAATGCCTTCTTTTGATGTTAAAATATTCCAATATGGGTCTTTCTTTTTATTCATAAACTGCATTATCTATACATTTTCATTTTTATTTATTAAAAGTCATGAGGAAAGAAACATTGGATAGAAGTAGAAAATAAGAGAAAAAATGTAGAAAGAATAATGAAAGGCAGAATAATAATAACAGGGACAAGAAAGAAATTCAAATCCTGAGTCAAAGGATCCTCAAAGCTCTCACAGACTAAATGTCCATGACTATTTAGTTTGAACATAACTCATCTACTGGAGATTGATTTCTACCAACTTGAGCAGATGGAGGATTGTGAGCTGCTTAAGGAAAAGCATAGATATTACAGCTAAACACATCAGCCTCGAATCTTGTCTTACACTTGTAATTGGTGTGTGGATATGTAAGTTACTGAATTTTTTTAAGCCTCAGTTTTCTCATCCAAAAATAGGAATAAAAATAAATATCTGGTACACAAGCTTGTTATAAGGATTTAATCAGTCAGTTCTGACAAGTCTTTAGAAAATAAGTAGATAATCAACAAGTGCTTATGCTGTCTTTTAGAAAACAGGCTATGCCACAGCTATCAAAATGGTAAGGAGGTTCCTATTGTATCTCTTAGTTTTATCTATGTTCTATTTTTACTTGCAGTTTCCCTGGAGAAAAATAGCCAAATATGTAATAATGTTAATACAATTAGTTACTTGGCATCATTTTCTATATGTTTATACATAAATATTTCTGATGCTAAATGCTTTACACATATTGCCTAGTTTAATCTTAAAAACCAAAAAGGAAACTAAGGATGTGAGACATTAAAAAAAAAAAAAAAAAAAAAAAAAAAAAAAACTTCCCAAGATACATAGACAGGAAATGGCCATAAATGCTAGCACTGAAATATAAACCAGTGCCATTACCTGATCAAATATTTCCAAAAACTTTCTTTTGCTTACATGGCAATGGTCAACTGTCACAACCGTTACTAGTATTCCCACTTTACAAATGAGAAAACTGAGGCTGAGGAAAATTTTCTTCAGGACTTTTCATATTTTGACTCAATGTTGATACCCAACATACATTATGCAAAGCCTTCGAGCCTTCCCTGGGTCAGTATGGAAAGGGAAAATGTTCCTTCTCCTCTCTTTGCCTTTCTGAATCTCAAGACCCATCTTAGGTACTACCTTCTCTGTGGGCCTTCAATCCATATGCTCTTTTTTCTGAATATAGATTTTTCTTGCCCAAACCTGGAATATTGGCTGTTTTGCGTAACAACCAGGCTCCTGAACCACACTAAGGATTCAGGAGGTATACGAACATAAATTTAGATACAAATTAAGAGGTACTTAAAGAGTACCTATTGCATGAAAAACTCTGCACTTGATGTTGCTTATGATATAAAGTTAGGCAAGATATTGTCCCACCTCTCAAAAAGCTTATACCATCACCTGCTAACCCCTATGTATTTTTAAAGATCTCAATAAATACTTGACATACATAAATAGATGAATAAATGCTGTTGGGACAATCGTTTTTCTAGACACCAAAGAGACTTCAAAATAACAGAATACACATCCTCTTCCTTCATATGATTTAGAGGCAAGCTGAAAGGAGAATATAAATACTACGCAGTGGGTAGATCCAATTACTTTTTGCCACCTTAATGGGGAAATTGTGACCTTTTGGGTTCAGAGTAATCCTCTGAGTGAAGCCACAATATGACCTTGAATAGAAATGACTTGGCCTACTTGCTTCTGACCAAAAAGCAACGAGCTCTGGCGTTTGTGGGAAGCTGATCTGTAGGAACCACTAAACAGCTTCCACACTGCATTAGCACCCATTTTATGAAACAGGAAGACTCTTCATGTTAATTCTGTAATTTGAGAATTAATATTGTGGTTTCACATCCTATAAATTAAAGGTGTATGATGACCAAAGAGCTGGCACATAGAACATCCAACAGTTTGCATCAGAATGCAGACAGCTCAAGACATAGCCAAGGACAAATGGCTTGGCTGTGCCAGGGACCTGCTAGGCCTCCCTTTACTTTCTGGAATACATGGCTACACCATCTTTCCTCAAGTGCCTTCACCTCAGTCTTCATCTTGACCTTTGTTTTAGCACTTCAGTTTGTACTCAGTCAATATATACCTGCCAATACGTTTCCATTGATTGCACAGAAGCTAGCTGTTAATATAACTTCAGAGAACTAACTTAGCCTCAAAATAGTATATGCATTGACTTTGTGTAGAAAATTAAAAAAAAAAAAAATTTTCTGAAGGCCTTGTTAATGGACTATTTGTCATTTTTGATACTTTGATGAATCGAACCACAGTAGTCATGCTTCAAGATGTTTTAAAATTTTAGGGAAATGCTGCAGTTGGCATGATAGCAGTTATTTTCCTTGAGATGAGCATTCAAAACCATGCATTCAGTCTTTCAGCCTTTTGCAAGGTTAATGCACATTTTTCCTCTCAGTTGCTTATAGATTAAGTCAGGAGTAAGAAGACTTGTTCATATAATTTGGGGAATGAAAGGCATTAATAGATTTTAAGTGTCATTCAAGTGAAAGCCATCCTGTTTCTCTTATTTCTGTATTTCTATTCCCTAGAAAATAGAAAATTCTTTATGTATATTTGTTAACTGAATAAAAAAGAAATACCTGGAGCTTTTAGGTGTATATTAGAGGCATTGTTGGCAATTTAGTGATGCCGCTTTACTGTATCTCTTTTAAGGAAAGATAGGTGTATCTACACAAGACATCTCTGTGGGATGGAGTGGGTGGGAGGGCCTGGGATCCAGAGGGAGAAAAAAAAAATATTTGCTAAAATTTCTGTCTCTCTGGACCCAATTCTTTCTCACCTTATTGAGGAAACCAGTCCCTCTTAACATCCTCAAGAGTAGTAAGTCATTGCTATAAATTGAGAAAATCTTCAAGATACATCTACCTCAAAAAATGACCAAGATTTTTATGACAAAAGTTTCATTTGTAGTTTTATTTTGCGTAATTTATGTTGCTCTCCTGGGGTCTTCATTACTCACAGAACTATAGCCAATTTCTGCCACCCTGAGGATGTCAGAAAAGATGTCTACCTTTATTACTTCTTGATTTAGATATTAAAGGAGCAGATTTCCTTCAGAAATGTGGTGTTTAATTCTGAACAAGCAAAGGTCTCTGAGTCATTCTGTTTCATATCATGAATTTTATCAGATTTAAAGTGTTTCACTCTGTATTGCTGTGTGCTAAACAGGGTTTCACAAAAGCTTAGGATCTCAATGGAAAAATCCATGCACTCACATGCTATGGGAAGTAAGGTTGGTCATTTGCACAGGGAATGCAAGCTTCGAAGAGTGTTTGAAGAAGAGGAGAGGCGTGGTTAGAAGGAAAGAATAGAGATTCGAGGGAGAGAAAAGATATGTGGTTTGGCATTGACAAGGACTAGCAGAGGAAGTGGATACAGCACAGGATCAGAACTTAGATCTGTCGAAAACGACCAATTAGTATAAAGCCTAGTAAACAAAAATAAACTGTCTTAAGGAGGACTGTAAGGCAAAAAAGCTTCCACCCTTCTGGTACCTCCTTGTATTCCAGAGTGTATCAAGGTTGGCATTATGGTGTATTGGAGGCTCCAACCACTAATTAAAATGGGTGTGCTTATGGAGATATGTTTTGGCTCCTAAGTTTGCACTGGGGAGACTTGGCTCAGCATTACTGATTGCATAATTAGTTTACCCATTTTCATTTCATGAAGGCACCATTTCCAACATCTATCTAACACTTGCTTTAAGCCCAATTGTATATGAAGGAAGGAACTGAGAATATAACTTTCCGTTTCTTCAGTTGACCAGGGAGGTAATGGGCTTTGAAGGGTATGCGGTCACTGCAACATAATCTGAAGCAGCAACTTGTGGCAATCTTCTTTAGAGACACACATCTGTAACTAACCCCTTCTCGCAAGTCTGCTCAGGGTGACATTCAGCCTGTTCTGTTCAATGCCACCATGTATGCTTGTGGACTGAACAGGGGGCATTCAGTGCCACAGCTCAGCACAGAGAAACTAACCCAGATATTTTAGGGCACATTTTTATAGCTAATGAAAATATGTGTTTCAATATTTAAATTATACCAACTACTGTTGACTTTTATATTCAATTTTAAATGCAGTTTATCCAATACATCATCCAGATTACTCTTTGTAAAAAGCAACTTAGATAGCCTTCTAAAGTGGCCAGTAGGAGAAAGACATTTTAAAGATGAGGACTTTGAGAGTTTACTCTGGGAAGACAGTTAGAGAAGGTTAATGTATCACCATAAATAATTTGGAAAATGTGTGAATGTTTTGAGTCGATTACATACTTCAAAACTTGAAGCAATATGAAGTGTTCTATTTTTCCTCTAAGCATCTATCCCAGCAATTGGAGAATATTGAAAGAAAAGAAAGATTATTATTATTATTATTAAAGTATTATTCAGTAAGAATTTTCAAAGTGGTTATTCTGTGTAAAATACTATGAGGATACAGAGGAAGTTTAAGACCTAGCCTCTATCCCAGCTAGGTGTCTTATCCTCATTATAGGAAAAAGATCAGAATACTTGACTCAATTGGAAAGCAATGAAGCAGTCTATGATTAAAGGATACATTCTGTATTATACTTTCAGTTCTACAGACACAGTGAAGGAGGATTTAACAAAATGGAAAGGTTAGGAAAAGGCAAAAGAAAGAGCTGATGGTAGAAATAGGAAATGTTACTTACTGATAAAATCCTTGATTAATGTCATTGTTGGGACCTAGAATAACAATTATAAAACCTTTTCATAACCTACAAGGCTCTTCATGATCTGTTCTTTATCACCTCTGCAATCTCAGCGTCCACCTCCCCCTGCTTTGCCCCCTATGCTCCACATATGTAAAATGATTTTCAATCCCAGAAGTTACCCTCAGTCACATTATTCTATCCTTGGCATATTCTGACTCCTTCAACTAGAAAGCCTACTTCTTGTTTATCTAATTCAATTGAGAAGATCTTTCTCATCTTAAAGTTCAAAAGAAAAAGTTCTCTGAAGTTTTCTCATCCTGCATATTTTCTGCGTCTTATGTTACCACTGAACATCTTAGTCATTTTGGGCTATTATACCAGAATTTCATACACTGAGTGGCATTAACAAGAATCATTTACTTATCAAAATTCTGGAGGATGGGAAGTCCAAGATCAAGGTACTTGCAGATCCAGTATCTGATGAGGGGCTGCTTCACAATTTGTAGATGGCCATCTTCTCCTTGGATCCTTGCATGGCGGGGAGTAAAGAACGAACATCTCTCTCATGTCTCTTCTTATGAGGGCACTAATGCTATTCATCTGGGATTACATGACCTTATGACCTAATTACCTCCCAAAGTCCCATCTCCAAATACCATCACATTGGGGATTTACCCTTCAACATATGAATCTGGAAGGGACAAAAACACATTTAGTTCTTAGGACTCAACTTTGCACACAATTGTCTTGTCTCACAGATGGCATCTTGATATCTGTGTTAGTCCATTTTCTCACTGCTGTAAAGAACTACCTGAGAATGGATAATGTATGAAGAAAAAAGGTTTAATTGACTCACAGTTCTGCATGGCTGTGGAGGCCTCTGGAAACTTACAATCATGGTGGAAGGCAAAGGGGAAGCAGGCGCATCTTACCATGGTGAAGCAGGAGGCATGGTGGGGGAAGTGCCACACTTATAAACCATTGGATCCCCTGAGAACTCACTTACTACCATAAGAACAACATGGGGGAAACTGCCCCTATGATCTAATTACCTCCCACCAGGTCCCTCCCTCAGTGCTCGGGGATTACAATTTTAGATGAGATTTGGGTGGGGCACAGAGCCAAACCATACCAATATTCTTTGTTGTAATGCCTTCTCATTAGTTGATGAGTGACCTGGTAACAGGACCTATGTGATTGTTCTTTCCATTCTTGGCATAGAATGCCAAAGAACGTTGGTTGAAAGAGTGACTGAGACAGTGTATGGATGTTAAAAAAAAGAAAAAGAAAAAGAAAAAGAAAGAAAGAAATTCAAATGGCCTGGTGAATGGTGAATCAGGACTGCTAATTAATTAAACACTAAATAAAGTTTTGTTTTAATTCTAACTATTGGCATAAAAATGTTTTCAATAAAGGATTTGTTGATTTTCCTGCCTAACTACATGGTACACAGTGCAATGATTCATTTTTTTAAGCCTTGAAGATATTGATTTGTTTTATTTTGAGCAATTCTCTTACTCTGTGTTTTCATGAAGAAAATTCCAGAGGATTGAGTTGAATATTTACCAATATAACCCGTACTAAAAAGTTAATCTTCTGAATAAATCCCTGACACAAGCTTCTTTTATTATGATTTAACTGTTTTTTCCTAAAAGCTGAATATGAGAAAAAAAATTTTAATGAAAAATTCAAAATCAAAATGTTGCTGTTACAGTATGACAACGCAGTGAATAACAAGTCCATATGCAAGAGAAGGATAATGGAACCACTGAGTGCGGTCGCTTTCTAACACCAGGCTTATGAGTCTTGTGTTGAAAGCACTGTCAACCAGTTGCATAAGGTCATTCACTTCTCTTTCCAGAAATTCTATGGAGAAGATAATAAAAGGTTAATCTTGCACTCATCATTAGCTAAAGAAACTCCTCCTTTTAAAATAAGGAGGAGTCTGCTATTTAGCATCACCAGTTTTCCCTCACACCCCTGTGTGTGTTCCTTAAAAATTTACTCATTTTTGAACACATGGACACAGGGAGGGGAACAACACACACTGGGGCCTGTTGGGGTATGGGCTGTGGGAAGAGAGAGCATTAAGAAAAATAGCTAATGCATGCTGAGCTTAACACCTAGGTGATGGGTTGATAGGTGCAGCATAACACAATGGCACATGTTTGCCTATATGACAAACCTGAACATCCTGCACATGTACTCTGGAACTTCAAATAAAAATAAAAATTTAAAATAATACTCATTTTTTCTCTCACAGGCTTTTTTTGAGCACCCATTAAAAGCTTCATTGTATGGAAGAATGCACAATCCAAATTTTGTCGAGTTTTGTCTTACATGGCCTATATCACATAATCAAAGAGCCAGATTAATATGCACATACTCGCAGAAGTAAAGTTATCTTCTTCCCTACTGATATTCAAATAGATTTCAATAATCACACATCCTAGGAAATAGTTCAATCAAGTTAGGAGGAGAGAGCATTTAAAAAACTTTTGTTTTTATGTGTTAAAAATATGCATTCCGTATGTCCAACGTATAGGCTGTCTTCTGGGCATTGGGGCTATGTTCTATACATTCTTGTACTGATACTCAGTGCAGAGCACACAGGTGATCCTCAGAAAAGCTTATTGAATACTTAATTTAACTCTTGAGGAACTTGGAGTCCTGCAGAAAGCAAACAACAAACAACTTCAGACAATGGCAATTGGGTAGCGACATCGGGAATGCAGCTGATGGAGAGTTCGAGACTTTTTGGGGGCAGCAGGTGGGTGTTAAAAGGGGATGCTTAACCTGGATTTTAATAGAGATGCAGAAACACATGGGTCAGGCACACTGAGCAAGGAGCAGTGCTCCAGGTAAAGGAAGACACAGGCACGGGCATGGGCTTGGCAAAGGGCCTGGAGAGCCTTTCTGATAGAGTCAAATGCCTCATCTCGCAACTTCATCACTGCTGGGAAGTGGGGCCTCACTGGAATGTGGTGGGTTTCTCTTGGTATCCAGAGGAAAAGTAAGTAGATGGAGCAAACCAACAGTCGAAACCCCTTGAAGTGCTGAGAGTACCTCTGATGTTTCCCTGCAGACCCTGAGGAAGGCTGGGCCCTTCCTCAGCCCAGCCCCTCTATTTTAACTTTCACTTCTTCCAAATCACAAAATGAAATGGAGTTTTCTTCAAAGTGACAGCTAAATCTCAGCCCCTCACCAGCTGCTGTACCAGTGCCGCTTAATTCTGTAATCCTTTTGCCCTCCGTTCCTCGTTGTGGTTAGCAAATGCCAGGAAATGTTGGAGTGACAAGTGAGTTCTCTGTGCCTGACACTTCTGCCAGAAGACTTGATAAACTGCAAATACCATCACAGTCATTTTTCAGGAGCCGGCTCAGAAACATGCCCAGGGAGGAACAAGTCCTGGGAGGTAAAATGCTTCCCCTCCCGTCCTGCCTCACTTCTCCTGTCTTACATTTCTATGAACTTGGCATGTTTCTCAGAGCTGTTTTCAATGGAATACTTCTGGGGAATATTTTCTTTCACATCTTTAAAATTGAGTGACATTAAATCATATGCTCTGTTTTCCTTCCGTGGACGATAGTCCTCCTCTGCTTGAAGAGAGAGGCTGAGAATGGACGAATGCTGAGATCCCAGAATAGCTATCAGTGTCAGACCACATCCCATAGCTTTTCAGAGTGCAGAAACACATCCTGAGTGGCTCAGATTTTCCCCACAATCTACACCCTACAACACGATTTTCACAGGAGCTTCTTCTGCTGGGAAACTTGGAAACCCCTCCTCGTTTAACACACTGTCATCCTAGTGTTCACTGTGCTAAGAGAGACATTTGAGTCTCTCTGTCTCTCTCTCTGCCTCCTCTCTGCTTCTCCCCCCTCCCCCTTTCTCCTCCTCCTCTCTCTTTACCTATCTTTCCCCCTCCCTCTCCCTCAGTCCTTCTCCCTCCCTCTCCCTCCGTCTCTCTCTCCCTCCGTCTCTGGGGAATGGTATTAGTATTCCATGGTACACTCTTAAGCAAAACCTGAGAAAGGAATTAATCTGTCACCAGGAATGAATGCACTGGACAGTGATTTATGCAGATGCTGTACTCAAAGTGATGGCGTTCATTTCATCTGTACTTCTCACAGCTCTTCTTAGAGGCAACACACAAACTTGCATTTAAAATAACATTGCAGCTGGGTGTCTGTCTGGACACTGCCCAGAGCTGGGCTACCCTGGTACTAGCCACCAGAAAACCCAACAGAAGGGCAAACAGGCAGCTCACACAGCTGTGTCGGATTCTGGAATATCCAAATCCACAACTTCTGCACCCTGGATGTCTGAGGAAGAGGCAGGTTTACAAATTATCTGTGAACTCAAGTCCACTCACTCTTTCTCCTTGTAAGCCTGGTCTCAGAATCTCCCGAGAGTCTGACTAGCCCTTGCCCCTCTTTTTTACAGCCCTCGATGCTTTGAGATTCTGGTCATAACCAGGGAAAGATTCATTAGGGCTGGCATTTCTTCTGGCTGGCTGGCTGGCTGGCTTCTGCACCGTTTTCTGGCAGTGAGGCTGGGAGTCTCCCCAGAGAGCCTATTTTCTTGAAATTCCCCTTGTAGTTTTACATACATAAGCGGACTGGATGAGGTTGTGAGAAACAGCTTTGCTTTGGAACACTAATCTGAATCAAACTTCCAAATCCCTTGAAGTTCAAGCTATCAGTAGAGAAGACCTGAAATAAACAAGGCTCTCACTTCCCCTACCCACCCCTGCCACCCCGTGACTCAGCACCAGTCTCCTCCCCAGGCCTGGAAAAGTCTCCTGGGTTCTGCTTTTACACTTGCAAACAGCAAGCAAGACTGAAGACCCTACTTTTCCAGGCCGGCAGGTTTCTGCAGACATTTCTCTTGCCATTGTGGTTGTGATTACTAGTATTTTTTTCCACTCCCTCTGCTGTCTAAAAATTCATCTGGGATTTATCTCCATAATGAGGAAAGGGAGATAGGGACACGCCGGGGCATTTTTCTCTGACTTACATTATTTGTCATTCTGATACTCATTTTAAAAGATGCTTTTCAAATATTTAAATGTATGTGTGCTCACATAACAGTTCCTCAGGATGAATTGCAGATGGCACAATCACTACTTTATCTCTCTTATGCTTTAGGCCTTGCTCCTAAACTGGCTGCCAACAGGAACTTGGTCAGAAGAAGGTGTAGGTTAGAAAGAGTATGAACTCTGATCTCCATGAATAGCAGTTTTGCTCTCATTCCTTCAAAGATCCTAACCCGAGTGTACTGACTTCTTTACCTCTCACCTCTGGGATGCCCTCAACAGGCTGTAAATGACAGACAGGAAGCCAGACTTGAGCTTCATGAATGTAAATGTCCTCTGTGTCCCTCTCTCCCATAAGACACACACACACACACACACACACACACACACACACACACACACACA